>NC_041386.1:504071396-504239269 GCF_002162155.2 Triticum dicoccoides | reverse complement strand
TTCTTTTTGGATATAAACTGAGTTTTCTCCCAGTACTTTTCCCTAGAACCAACTCAACTGTCCCACATCTAGCCTAAAAAATAATATTACCCCACGTACTATTAACTCATCAAATTTAAATAATATTTTATTTCATAAGTTGAAAGTTCTTACTAAATAATAATAATAATTGTTTATATATAACTTGGCAAGTTAACTCCTATTGATTGCGTACATAAGCTTGCAAAGATTTTACTGACCAATGCAGTAATAGACGTGCAATCATGTGTTTATGTTTTTATAACATTTCTCCGTCTAGCCCAACATGATATTTTCACCTAGCCCAGCAAGCCTACAGATTTTGAGAAAAATGCAAATGGGCTTTAAATTCTACCATATATATAAACGGGCTGCATAGATGCTACATTATTGTTTCACCCAGCCCATCAAATGGACTAAAAAACAAATGGACTGGGTGACATATGGGCCAGTAGGTCGAAGCCTAAGAAGGCGTTGGATTTACATCCAACGGCCGGCATTCTTCTTCAATCTCTCGTCTTCTTCCCCCAGCGTTGCCGGGACCGCCTGCTCCAGCCTCCGGCGTCCAACGGCGTTGTTTTGCGCTCCTCAGCGAAATGCTACCCCACCGACGGCCATGCCATCCCTCCACTCCGCACCTCCTGTTATTCTCTGCCGAGTGTAGGCCCACCCCGCACACGAACTAGTCAAGTTTCCCACTCCTCTCCGTCTGTGACTCAATTGCCGTGTCTTCCCCATCTCCAGGTCGTTCCAGTCTGGGGCCTCGCCGTCGTCCACCGCCTTGTTGCGCTCGGCGCGACGTGGTCAACATACGAGAGTCATCAGAAGAGGACTATACGTGGAGAGCCTGACGGCTAGGACCCACGAGGTCCATGGTCGCACGCAAGGAAAGTTCCTCCTTATTACGCACTGTACATGGACTGCACGTGGGAAGGGCTTCTATATTTCACGAAAAAACGTTCCCCCCACTGACAGGTCGGACCCACCAGCTATATATTCGCATGCAAGGAAGTGCCTCCTTATTACGCACAAAAAATGAATACCCCCTGCTAGCTGGGACCCACCATAGTGGGTGACTGACTTGTGGGCCTACTAAGTTGACAGAGATGGAGGACTTTGTCAACTTAGTCAATATGAACGATTCTAGCTCCAATGGCCGTACGATGTCCATCGAACGACCATGGTGCTTCTTCAACCTCTAGTCTTCTTGCTCCAGCCGCCCAAAGCAGCGCCGGTCATGCCGCGTGCTCCTGCCTCCCGTGGCCGGTTGTGATGCCGTGGAGGACTCACCGCCCCCTACTACTTCCACCACTAGCCAGGCCATCCCTCTACTCACCCACACCCCATGTTATTCTTCGGCGACGGCAACCTCACACTGCAACGAACCAGTAAACCCTCATACTCCTCTATGCGTGGGCATCCACTGTCGCGTCTTCCCCGGCGCCTCGTCGTCTCCTTCCTAGGCCTCGCCGTCGTCCACCTCCCTGGTGCTCTCGGTGCGGCGTGGTCAACGTGGTCAAGGAATGGCTTCCATCGGACATGAACTGTACGTGGAGAGGCTGACAGCTGGGTCTACGGCCACAGCAAGGAAGTGCCTCCTTATTACACGCAAAATAATTATTCCTCCACCTGACAGCGGGGACCCACCGGACGGGCCACGTATTTCGCAAAAAAAAGTTACCCCTTGACTGTTGGGACCCACCAGCTACATCTTCGCACGCAAGGAAGTGCGTCCGGACAAAAAAAAACAATTCGCCCCCTGACTGCTAGGACCCACCAGCTACATCTTCACACGCAAGGAAGTGCCTGACAGTCGGGACCCACCAGGTCGAAGCGTATGTAGCGTTGTCATTCTGGTCACGAACATGTACGTACATACTGGTCGATGTAGAGGCGCGCACGTGTCGTAGTAGAGGCGCGCACGTAGCATGTACACGTACGTACAGGGGACAGTGTGCAAGAAAGAAAATACGGCCACGTACGTACGTACGGGCAGGGTCTCGAACGCCTACTCGCGCATACGTACGACCAGGGCTCGTGTACATGGCTAGGTCGGAACGGAGAAACAACATCATCGTCGTGTTCATGGGGAGCCAACCGGCTGGATCAGAATGGAATGCGTCGTCGTGTTCATCGGGAGGGCTCAGAAGGAACAGCCGATGGAAACGAGGCCTGGCGTATTGCAGAATGGAGGAAACGGCCTTGTGTTCGACCAACCACATTCGAAACGGGATCCTGTTCATCGGGAGGGGTCCGGCGTACCGCAAAACAGAGGAAACGGACCTCCTACGGTCGAAACGGGGGTCCTGTTGATCGGGAGGGGTGTGGCGTACCGCAAAACGGAGGAAACGGACTTATGTTGGAGCGCTACGGTCGAAACGGGGGTCCTGTTCATCAGGAGGGTTGTGGCGTACCGCCAAACGGGACTCCACGGGATACGGTTCATCTCCACCGTCGCCCCCCTCCAGCCTCCACGGGCTACTGTTCATCCACCGTCGACCTCCTCCAGCCTCCACCTATGACTGTTCATCCATAGGCTCTTGTTCATCCAGCCTCCACCGCGCGCTACTCCACCTGCTACTGTTCAACCACCCCTCCATGGGCTACTGTTCACCAGCCCTCCATCGTCTACTACATCCTGCCCTCCACGGGGTGGTCCTGTTCATCCAGCCCTCCACGGGGTCATGTTCATCCAGCCCCAACCGACTCGATCGATCGGGGTCCTGTTGATCCAGAGGCAACACCACGGGGTCCTGTTCATCCACCGCCACCGGGAACTATTCATCCAAACCCCCCAGCAACGCTCACTGTTCATCCAGAGGCAGCATCGATCGGCTTCAGTTAGTAGCAGTAGCGAAGGAATCACTCGATTGGGTTGAGTTAACAACCATCGATCGATCGCTCGGGTTCAGTAACGCATAGCCTGCAGTGCAATCGCTCGGGTTCAGTTAGAGCCCAACGTCTCGCACCCATGTGCGTGCGTGTACGAGAGAAACACGCATCGCTCGGCCCCGACCACCCACCGTAACCGGGAACACCCTGATATTTTCCTCGCCCTTGCTTCTACCACGGTTTTTCCGTCATGGACGACCCAAAGAATGTCATGTAGCTGTGTCTCCAACCCGCCCAGGATGAAAAGCCCATTTTCTATCATGATATTTTGTTATAGAATTAGGAGCCCACCACATCTATGATGATACCTGGTTTTGTCACAATTATCGCCATAGAAGTGTCATAAGTATGACAGAAAAAAATTTCGTTCGGCCCAAAATGTCGCGGATGTGTCTTTTTTTGTAGTGAAAGAGAGAGAAGAAGGCATCTAGCTAATAACTATGGACCCAAAGGTCTGAAGTAAACTACTCACACATCATTGGAGGGGCCATGGAGTTGATGTAGAGGCCCTCCATGATTGATGCCCCCTCCAGCGGAGCTCCGAAAGAGGCCCCAAGATGGGATCTCTTGGGTACGGAAGGTTGCGGTGGTGGAAATAGGGTTTCGTGGTGCGCCTGTATGTTTTCGGGGTATGTGAACATATATAGGAGGAAGAAGTAGGTCGGTTGAGCCACGAGGGGGGAGGGCGCGCCCAGGGGGTAGGCGCCCCTTGCCTCGTGGGCACCTCCTTCGTTTCTTGATGTCCACTCCAAGTCCTTTGGATCACGTTTGTTCCAAAAATCATGCTCCCGAAGGTTTCATTCCGTTTGGACTCCGTTTGATATTCCTTTTCTGCAAAACACTAAAATAGGCAAAAAATAGCAATTTGCACTGGGCCTTGGGTTAATAGGTTAGTCCCAAAATAATATAAAAGTGTAAAATAAAGCCCATTAACATCCAAAACAGATAATATAATAGCATGGAACAATAAAAAATTATAAATACGTTGGAGACGTATCAAGCATCCCCAAGCTTAATTCCTACTCCTCCTAAAACAGAATTTTTGACGTGGAATGCTTTCTAGCATGTTCTTCAATGTATTTTTCTCTATTGTGGCATGAATGTTCAGATCCGAAAGATTCAAGATAAAAGTTTATTGTTGACATAAAAATAGTAGTACTCCAAGTATGCTAATCAAGCAATTATATCTTATCAAAATAACATAGCCAAAGAAAACTTATCCCTACAAAATCATATAGTTTGGCCATGCTTCATTTTTGTCACACAAAATGCTCTCATCATGCACAACCCCGATGACAAGCCAAGCAATTGTTTCATACTTAGCCTTTTCAAACTCGTTCAACTTTTATGCAATATATGAGCGCGAGCCATGGACATAGCACTATGGGTGGAATAGAATATGATGATTGAGGTTGTGTGAGAAGACAAAAAGAGATAAAGTCTCACATTGACGCGGCTAATCAATGGGCTATGGAGATGCCCACCGATTGATGTCAATGCAAGGAGTAGGGATTGCCATGCAACGGATGCACTAGAGCTATAAATATATGAAAGCTCATCAAAGAAACTAAGTGATGTGCATCCAACTTGCTTTCTCATGAAGACCTAGGGCATTTGAGGAACCCCATCATTGGAATATACAAGCCAAGTTCTATAATGAAAAATTCCCACTAGTATATGAAAGTGAAAAAATAAGAGACTCTCTATCATGAAGATCATGGTGCTACTTTGAAGCACAAGTGTGGAAAAAGGATAGTAACATTGTCCCTTCTCTCTTTTTCTCTCTTTTTTTGTTTGGGACTTTTTTATGGCCTCTCTTTTTCGTCCAGAGTCTCATCCCTACTTGTGGGGGAATCATAGTCTCCATCATCCTTTCCTCACATGGGACAATGCCCTAATGATGATCATCACACTTTTATTTACTTACAACTCAAGAATTACAACTCGATACTTAGCACAAAATATGACTCTATGTGAATGCCTCCGGCAGTGTACTGGGATTGCGATGAATCAAGAGTGACATGTATGAAAAATTAAGCATGGTGGCTTTGCCACAAATACGATGTCAACTACATGATCATGCAAAGCAATATGACAATGATGATGCGTGTCATAATAAATGGAACGGTAGAAAGTTGCATGGAAATATATCTCGGAATGGCTATGGAAATGCCATAATAGGTAGGTATGGTGGCTGTTTTGAGGAAGATATAAGGAGGCTTATGTGTGATAGAGCATATCATATCACAGGGTTTGGATGCACCGGCGAAGTTTGCACCGACTCTCAAGGTGAGAAAGGGCAATGCACGGTACCGAAGAGGCTAGCAATGATGGAAGGGTGAGAGTGCGTATAATCCATGGACTCAACATTAGTCATAAAGAACTCACATACTTATTGCAAAAATGTACAAGTCATCAAAACCAAGCACTACACGCATGCTCCTAGGGCGATAGATTGGTAGGAAAAGACCATCGCTCGTCCCCGACCGCCACTCATAAGGAAAGCAAATCAAAGAACACCCCATGCTTCAAATTTGTCACACAACGTTTACCATACGTGCATGCTACGGGACTTGCCAACTTCAACATAAGTATTCATAAATTTCACAATTAGTCAACTATCACACCTCTAATATTACCACCTTTATATCTCAAAACAACTATCAAGCATCCAACTTCTCTTAGCATTTAAAATTTATAACCAAAGTAAATTACCATGCCGTTCTAAAGGACTCTCAAAATGATATAAGTGAAGCATGAGAGATCAATTATTTATATAAAATAGAACCACCGCCGTGCTCTAAAAGATATAAGCGAAGCACTAGAGCAAAAATTATCCAACTCAAAAGATATAAGTGAAGCACATAGAGTATTCTAATAAATTCCAATTCATGTGTGTGTCTTCCAAAAGGTGTTTACAGCAAGGATTATTTTGGTAAACTAAAGATCAAAGACTCAAATCATACAAGACTCTCCAAGCAAAACACATATCATGTGACGAATAAAAATATAGCTCCAAGTAAAGTTACCGATGGATGAAGACGAAAGAGGGGATGCCTTCTGGGGCATCCCAAAGCTTAGGCTTTTGGTTGTCCTTGGATTTTACCTTGGGGTGCCTTGGGCATCCCCAATCTTAGGCTCTTTCCACTCCTTGTTCCATAATCCATCAAAGCTTTACCCAAAACTTGAAAACTTCACAACACAAAACTTAAAAGAAAATCTCGTGAGCTCCGTTAGTAAAAGAAAACAAACCACCACTTCAAGTTACTTTAATGAACTCATTCTTTATTTATATTGGTCTTAAACCTACTGTACTCAAACTTTTCTATGGTTCATAAACTCTATTACTAGCCATAGATTCATCAAAATAAGCAAACAACACACGAAAACCAGAATCTGTCAAAAACAGAACAGTCTGCAGTAATCTGTAGGTTTCGAATACTTATGGAACCCCAAAATTTATAAAATAAATTTCTGGACGTGAGGAATTTATCTATTAATCATCTTAAAAAATAATCAACTAAGTATCACTCTCCATAAAAAAATGGCAGCAAATCTCGTGAGCGCTAAAATTTCTGTTTTTTACAGCAAGATCGCAAAGACTTTCCCCCAAGTCTTCCCAAACGTTCTACTTGGCACAAACACTAATTAAAAGCATAAAACCACATCTAAATAGAGGCTAGATGAATTATTTATTACTAAACGGAATCAAAAATCAAGAAACAAAATAAAATTGGGTTGCCTCCCAACAAGCGCTATCGTTTAACGCCCCTAGCTAGGCATAAAAGCAAGGATAGATCTAGGTATTGCCATCTTCGGTATGCAATACATAAGTGGATCTCTTAATAGTTTCATAAGGTAATTTAGTTTTCTTTATAGGAAAGTGTTCCATGCCCTTCCTTAACGGAGATTGGAATCTAATATTCCCTTCCTTCATATCAATAATTACACCAATCGTTCTAAGGAAAGGTCTACCAAGAATAATAGGACATGTAGGATTGCAATCATTATCAAGGACAATGAAATCTATGGGTAAATAATTCCTATTTGCAACAATAAGAACATCATTAATTCTTCCCATAGGTTTCTTAATGGTGGAATCCGCAAAATGCAAGTTTAAAGAACAATCATCAAATTCATGGAAACCTAGCAAATCACACAAAGTTTTAGGAATCGTGGAAACACTAGCACCCAAATCACATAAAGCAAAGCATTCATGATATTTAATCTTAATTTTAATAGTAGGTTCCCACTCATCATGAAGTTTTCTAGGGATAGAAACTTCCAATTCAAGCTTTTCTTCATAAGATTGCATTAAAGCATCAACGATATGTTTAGTAAAAGCTTTATTTTGACTATAAGCATGCGGAGAATTTAGCACGGATTACAACAAGGAAATACAATGTATCAAAGAGCAATTATCATAATTAAATTACTTGAAATCCAAGATAGTGGGTTCATTGCTATGTAAAGTTTTAACCTCTTCCATCCCACTTTTATCAATTTTTGCATCAAAATCTAAAAACTCCGAATCATTGGGACGCCTTCTAACTAAAGTTGATGCATCTCCGGTGCCATCATTATCAAGATTCATATTAGAAAACAAAGATTTAATTGGGGACACATCAATAACATTTAGATCTTCATCATTATTATCATGGAAACTAGAAGAACACGCTTTCACAAAGCAATCTTTTTAGCATGCATCCTAGCGGTTATTTCTTTGCACTCATCAATGGAAATTCTCATTGCTTTGAGAGACTCATTGATACCATGCTTGGGTAGAATAGATCTAGGTTTCAAAAAATCAACATCAAGAGAAATTCTATCCACGTTCCTAGCCAACTCATCAATCTTAGACAATTTTTCTTCAATCAATGCATTGAAACTCTTTTGCGAACTAATAAATTCTTTTATATTAGATTCAAAATCAGAGGTCATCTTATTATAATTTCCATAAGAATTGTTGTAGGAATTACCATAATTATTAGAGGAATTACTAGGAAACGGCCTAGGATTAAAATTACCTCTATACGCGTTATTACCAAAATTATTCCTACCAACAAAATTCACATCCATAGATTCATTATTATTCTCAATCAAAGTAGACAAAGGCATATCATTAGGATCAGAAAAACACTTTTATTAGCAAACAATTTCATAAGTTCATCCATCTTTCCATTCAAAACATTGATTTCTTCTATAGCATGCACCTTTTTATAAGTAGATCTTTCAGTATGCCATTGAGAATAATTAACCATAATATTATCTAGGAGTTTAGTAGCTTCTCCTAAAGTGATTTCCATAAAAGTGCCTCCCGCGGCCGAATCTAAAAGATTTCTAGAAGAAAAGTTCAATCCGGCATAAATTTTTTGTATAATCATCCAAAGACTCAAACCATGTATAGGGCAATTATGTATCATTAATTTCATCCTCTCCCAAGCTTGTGCAACATGTTCATGATGGAGTTGCTTAAAGTTCATAAAATAGTTTCTAAGAGTGATGATCTTAGCGAGAGGAAATACTTAGAGATAAAAGCATCTTTGCACTTATTCCATGAATTGATACTATTTTTAAGCAAAGACGAAAACCAAGTTTTAGCATGATCTCTAAGAGAAAACGGGAATAACTTCAGTTTAACAATATCATTATCCACATCTTTCTTCTTTTGCATATCACACAAATCAACAAAGTTGTTTAGATGGGTAGCGGCATCTTCACTAGGAAGGCCAGAAAACGGATCTTTCATGACAAGATTCAACAAGGCAGCATTAATTTCACAAGATTCAGCATCGGTAAGAGGATCAATTGGAGTGCTAATAAAATCATTATTGTTGGTATTGGAAAAGTCACACAGTTTAGTATTATCTTGAGCCATCGTGACGAGCAAGCAATCCAACACACGAGCAAACAAGAAATGAGCAAAAAGAGACGGACTAGAAAAGAGAAGGGGAACGGAAAAAGAGGGCGAATAAAATGGCAAGGGTGAAGTGGGGGAGAGGAAAACAGAGGCAAATGGCAAATAATGTAATGCGAGGGTACTTGGTATGTCTTGACTTGTGCGTAGACTCCCCGGCAACGGCGCCAGAAATCCTTCTTGCTACCTCTTGAGCACTGCGTTGGTTTTCCCTTGAAGAGGAGAGGGTGGTGCAACAAAGTAGCGTAAGTATTTCCCTTAGTTTTTGAGAACCAAGGTATCAATCTAGTAGGAGGCCACACGTAAGTCCCTCGTACCTACACAAACAAATAAGAACCTCGCAACCAACGCGATAAAGGGGTTGTCAATCCCTTCACGGTCACTTACGAGAGTGAGATCTGATAGAGATAATAATGATAAGATAAATATTTTTTGTACTTTTATGATATAGATTGAAATTAAAGAATGCAAAGTAAAATAGATTGGAAACTTATATGATGGAAAATAGACCCGGGGGCCATGGGTTTCACTAGTGGCTTCTCTCAAGATAGCATAAGTATTACGGTGGGTGAACAAATTACTGTCGAGCAATTGATAGAAAAGCGAATAATTATGAGAATATCTAGGCATGATCATCTATATAGGCATCACGTCCGTGACAAGTAGACCGACTCCTGCCTGCATCTACTACTATTACTCCACACATCGACCGCTATCCAACATGCATCTAGAGTATTAAGTTCATAAGAACAGAGTAAAGCATTAGGTAAGATGACATGATGTAGAGGGATAAACTAAAACAATATGATATAAACCCCATCTTTTTATCCTCGATGGCAACAACACAATACGTGTCATTTCCCTTTCTGTCACTGGGATCGAGCACCGCAAGATTGATCCCAAAGCTAAGCGCTTCTCCCATTGCAAGAAAGATCAATCTAGTAGGCCAAAGCAAACTGACAATTCGAAGAGACTTGTAAAGATAACCAATCATGCACAAAAGATTTCAGAGAAGAATCAAATATTGTTCATAGATAGACTTGATCATAAACCCACAACTCACCGGATCTCGACAAACACACCGCAAAAAGAGTTACATCGAATAGATCTCCAAGAAGATCGAGGAGAACTTTGTATTGAGATCCAAAGTGAGAGAAGAAGCCATCTAGCTAATAACTATTGACCCGAAGGTCTGAAGTAAAGTACTCACACATCATCGGAGGGGCCATGGAGTTGATGTAGAGGCCCTCCATGATTGATGCCCCCTCCGGCGGAGCTCTGGTGTGATGCCCCCGATTTGACCATACACTAATCATACACGCAAACATGTACGATCAACATCAGGGACTCACGGGAAGATATCACAACACAACTCTACAAATAAAATAAGTCATACAAGCATCATATTACAAGCCAGGGGCCTTGCAGGCTCGAATACAAGAGCTCGATCATAGACGAGTCAGCGGAAGCAACAATATCTGAGTACAGACATAAGTTAAACAAGTTTGCCTTAAGAAGGCTAGCACAAACTGGGATACAGATCGAAAGAGGCGCAGGCCTCCTGCCTGGGATCCTCCTAAACTACTCCTGGTCGTCGTCAGCGGACTGCACATAGTAGTAGGCACCTCCCGAGTAGTAGTAGTCGTCATCTACAGTGGCGTCTGGCTCCTGGGCTCCAGCATCTGGTCGCAGCAATCGGGTATAGAAAGAAGGAAAAGAGGGGGCAAATCAACCGTGAGTACTCATCCAAAGTACTCGCAAGAAAGGAGCTACACTACATATCAGTGGACAGAACTGCAGAATGCCAGAATAAGAGGGGGAAAGCTAGTTCTATCGAAGACTATGCTTCTAGCAGCCTCCGTCTTGCAGCATGTAGAAGAGAGTAGACTGAAGTCCTCCAAGTAGCATCGCATAGCATAATCCTACCCGGTGATCCTCTCCTCATCGCCCTGTTAGGGAGCGACCACCGGGTTGTATCTGGCACTTGGAAGGGTGTGTTTTTATTAAGTATCCAGTTCTAGTTGTCATAAGGTCAAGGTACAACTCCAAGTCGTCCTGTTACCGAAGATCACAACTATTCGAATAGATTAACTTCCCTGCAGGGGTGCACCACATAACCCAACACGCTCGATCCCATTTGGACGGATACACTTTTCTGGGTCATGCCCGGCCTCGGAAGATCAACACGTCGCAACCCTACCTAGGCACAACAGAGAGGTCAGCACGCCGGTCTAAATCCTATGGCGCAGGGGTCTGGGCCCATCGCTCTTTGCACACCTGCACGTTGCGAACGCGGCCGGAAGCAGACATAGCCTAGCAGGCGTTCCGGTCCAATCCGGCGCGCGCCGCTCAGTCACTGACATCACGAAGGCTTCGTCTGATACCATGACGTCGAGTGCCCATAAATGTCCCCGCGTAGATGGTTAGTGTGTATAGGCCAGTAGCCAGACTCAGATCAAATACCCAGATCTCGTTAAGCGTGTTATTTTGAAGTAACCACGAACGCCGACCAGGGCCAGGCCCACCTCTTTCCTAGGTGGTCACAACCTGCCCTGTCGCTCTGCCTCAAAGTAACAGTCGGGGGCCGTCGGGAACTCAGGCCCACCACTACCTGGATGGAGCCACCTGCCCCTTCAGCCCCCAACTCCAAACAGTATCACCGGTAATGTAACAGTGTAAAGTATATAGTATATGCCCGTGATCACCTCCCGAAGTGATCACGGCCCAGTAGTATAGCATGGCAGACGGACAAGAGTGTAGGGCCACTGATGGAACACTAGCATCCTATACTAAGCAGTAGGATAGTAGGTAAAGGTAACAACAGTAGTAGCAAGGACAAGCTATGCAGCAGTATAGGATTAACTGAAAGCAGTAACATGCTACACTAATCTAATGCAAGCAGTATGTAGAAGAATAGGCGATATCCGGTGATCAGGGGGGGCTTGCCTGGTTGCCCTGGCAAGAGAGAGGGGTTGTCAACACCGTACTCGTACTGGGTAGCAGCAGCGTCGGTCTCGGTGTCTAGCGAGAGAAGAGGGGGGAGAAACAGTGAATACAATGCAAACAGATGCATAACGATGCATGACAAAGCAAAGAGTGATGTTAGGCATGCCCTAAGGGCATCTCCAGCCGTTCGGCCCCCAGGGCGCCTAAATAGAGCAGCCTGGGGGCGCGCCGGCGCTAGTTCGGCCCCTGGGGGCGACCTAGCTCCCAGTCACGCCCCCAAGCGCCGGCCCCAGGATGCGGGAAATTTAAACTTGGTCATTCCCGCTCTCAAAAGACGCCACAAATCCGGCGATCGGACGTAGTCTGGCGTTACAAAAAACAGAGCGCCACACGCCGCAAGTTCGCGTGCGCAATGATTCAGTCGGCGGGGTCGGCTCCAGGCGTTGGCGGAGTCGGCGTGCGCGGGCTCGGCGGTGTCGGAGCTGCTTCGGTGCTGGGCTGTGTCAGCGCGGCTTCAGCACTGCTGGGCGGTGATGTAGAGGCGTCGTTCGGGCTTGGCGTCCGTGTGGTAGTGGGCGCGGGAGCTTGCGTCGTCGGCGTCGTCGGCGTTTCCGTCTGCATCTGGTTCATGATGAGGCCGCGCTTCGCCATGTACCACGCCCTGAGCTTCTCGTCGTTGCTCTGGAGCATGTCCGCCCCGCCCATCAGAAAAGCCATGTCGGTGTTCCTCTTCTTCGCGGTGACGTTCGTCCGGAGCAGGTCGAGCTTGATGGCGTTGTTCTTCATCAGCGACGACCACCGCGCCTCGGTCTTCTCTTCACGTAGGATGGCCCGGGCCTGGGTGTCGGCGAGGCAATGCTCGATGGACTCCTGCACTCGCGCGGTTGCCG
This sequence comes from Triticum dicoccoides, assembly GCF_002162155.2. Taxonomy (NCBI): domain Eukaryota; kingdom Viridiplantae; phylum Streptophyta; class Magnoliopsida; order Poales; family Poaceae; genus Triticum; species Triticum dicoccoides. The sequence goes on along the minus strand of NC_041386.1, from coordinate 504,226,606 downwards.
CATCGGTGTTTTCCCCCTGCTTTGCCAATTTCTGGCCGTCCGGCTGCCCCTCTGACGCGCCCGGAGTCGTCGCATCCGGCTTGTATGTCTCCTTGGCCTTGTCGATGGTACGTCGGACTTCCGCCCACTTCTCGCACTTGTCAATGCGCTTGTAAACGTGGAGGTGCTTGAAGTCGGCGTCGAGGTTGTCATGCCGATACATGGTGAACATGCGCAGCAACTGCGCGGAGGAACAAACAGTTGGCGGGCGTAGATGACGGAGAGATGCGGGTGAACGGCGTGCGTACCTGATCCTCGACGCTGGCGCCTCTCTCCGGGCGAGCCGCGACCTCCTCGACGATTCCATGCCATTTGTTGCACGCCAACTGGATACACCCCCAATGGTTCGCCATCGCCTTGGAGCCACGCTGCATGTACATGCCTTTGAAGTAGGGGTCGACGAGCTTCCGCTCGTCGAACTCAGCCTTGATGCGGTCCCAGTACGTCTCCAAGCTCTGGTTCACGCCGGTGGTCGGGTTGAGGCAGACGACTTTTCATGCTTTGGCGAGGCATTCCTCCTCCTTGGACGTCCACTTGATGCGCGGTTCACCTGGCCTAGCCGCCCGCTTCTTCTTCTTCTGGCGACCCTTCATCGGAACAGGAGCCGGCTCATCCTCCTCCTCGTCGTCCTCCTCCTCCTCCTCCTCGGATTCCTGCACTTCGTGCGCGTCCTTGCCGTAGATGTAGCCGAGCTCGGCCTCCATGTCACCGCTGAGATCCACTACCTCGTCCTGGGTGGCGAACCCGGGAGACGCGACGGCCGCGATCGATCCTGTCGCGATGATGTCGTCCATGTCGGCTCCTGTGTCGTCGGTGTCGCCGAGGTGCGAGAAGGGCAGTGGTCCATGGCGGAGATGGGGCGTCGGTGTGGACGCATAGGAGGCGGGCGGCGAGTAGTTGTATGGAGGGTACTGCACGCTGACGAAGGCGGGCGAGGGTGTGCGCGTCGCGGGGTGGCCATGAGGGAAGGTCACATTTGGGTTGAACCCATCGTGCGCGTCGCCGTCGGCATAGCCGGGCGACTACAATCCCCATGGAGATCCGAGGCCTTGTTGTCCCCAGGGCGCGTACTGGGCGTGGCTGACGACGGGTGGAATCATCATCCCCGCGTGGTCGACCGATGAGGAAGACGCCGCCACACGCGCCGTGTTGTCGCGGGCCTTCTTGGCAATGGCCCTATTCCGCCGGTCGGCGGTGACTGCGTCACGTCGCTGAACTTCCACCCTCCACTCGGCGCTCGACATGCCCGGTGGCTTCGATGGCGGCACCCTCGGCTTCCTCTGCTTCGGCTGGTCCACGGTGCCAGTCGTGGTTGCCGCCGTGCGAGGCATGGCGTACTTCTTCGGCGGCATGGCGGCGACTGGAAGGCGAGTTGGAGGGAGTTTGGCGGGAGAAAGGGAGGGAATGGCGGGAGGAAGGCGAGCGAGCGGGAGAGATGCGAGGGAAAAGCGTCAAGAAACAGCGGGAGAAGGCCCTTGGGTCGCCGCCAGGGCGGGCCCACACGCCTTTTTCGCTTGTGCCGGCTCCCCAAGCGCCCCCCAGGGCGCCGGGTTTGGCCTGGGTCCGCCGGCACCAGTTTTGGCCCAAGCCGGCGAAAAACGGGCTACTGGGGGCGCGTCTGGGCCGTTTTTTGGCGCCGGCGTGGCAAAATCGCCTGGGGAGGGCCTGTTGGGGCTCGGCAGGAGATGCCCTAACGCGGTATGAGGTGATACCGGTGAAGGGGGAAACAACCGGGAAAGTATCCCTGGTGTTTCGCGTTTTCGGGCAGAGGAGCCGGAGGGGGAAAGTTGCGTGTTTTCTATGCTATGGATGCGTGGTGTATGAACGGGCTACGTATCCAGATTCATCTCGTCGTTTTGAGCAACTTTCATGTATAATACTTTTTCATCCGAGTTACGGATTAACTTCTATGATTTTTCGAAGTTTAAAACAATATTCTGGAATTACTGGATTTAGTATTAATTCAAAAAAAAAGAGGCTAAATTGCTACATGCACACACAAAGTGTACACAACAGAGCAGTACAGAGTCTGGCAGTGGACCCTGTTGACTGCTGAGTCAGTAGTCAACAGTCAACTATTGACCGGTCAAAAGGTTGACTGGGGTTCACCTGTCATCGACCAACTTAATTAAACAGATCTAATTAGTTAACCTAGTTAATTAGGGTAGTTCAATGGAGTTAATTAATTAACTACCGACTAATTAATTACTTAATTATTTTTATTAATATATATTTTTAAACCCCTTTTTTTACAGGAGCGTGGGCCCCGCTGGTCAGCGGCCCACAAGGCCTTAGCGGGCGGGCGGGCGAAAGGGTAGCGGGTGCTGGCGGAGAACGCAGCCCGCCCAGGTGCGGGGCGAGGCCATGGCCCGTTCTGGCGGCGGGGGCACCGGCGGGGCGCGGCCTTGGGCCTGGCGCGCGACGGCGGTCGACAGCGGTGACCGGGGCGGCATGAACGCGGTGAGGAGGGGGTAGAGGCGCGTTGGTACTAGGCGCGGCCGGGGCGTCATTCCGGGGCTGCCGGAGACGGCCGCCGGCGGCAGCGGCGTAGGCGGGGCACGCACCGGGGCGTGGTGGGAGGTTCAGTGGCAGCGCGTAGCGGTAGGCAGCGCATGCAGCAGAAGCAGAAGCTTCAGGCGGCAGCAGCGCGGGCGGAAGGCCGCGGGGTACGGGCAACGCGGGACTGCGATGCAGGCGGAAAGGGGAGCAGTAGGGGTGGCGCATAGCAGCAGTAACGCGTGTGGCATGGGCCAAACCCGGGTGAGCTTCGGCTTGGCGACACCGGTGTGGCTAGGGGCAGCAGAGCACGCGGGGCAGAGGCGGAGGTGCGGGAGGCGCGTTGGCTTGCAGAGGAGGGTGCGGAGGGCGCCAGCAAGCAAGTTGCGGGGAGGCCTCACGTGGGCGAGGTGCGGCCCGAGCGCGTGTGTGCGCGTGCAGCAAAGCGCACACGCGCGGTGAGGCCACGTTCAGGGCGGGGCAAGGTGTGGAAGCAGCGCCGTGAGCAATGGCGATAGAGAGGTCCATCCATGGCGGGGTCCTAGCTAGAGCGCGAAATCGTCGGACGGGAGAGAGGGGAAATAGGGCAAAGCTCACAGTGAGGGCGGGGAACGGCTTGGGGAAGCAAGGGACGCAGTGGTGGCGGCGAATCGCGCGGTGGGGGCTCGTCTGGGCCGAGGGGTCGACAACAAGGTAGAGAACACTGCAGGGGCTCTGGGCTCCCACGGGAATAACCAGTCGATGGAGCGCTCGTCGATGGAGCGGGCGGACTCGCTGTCACGGCACGGTGAGGTCGGGGGTCGCGGGATCGACAACGAGCGTGGCGACGACGGCTCGGCCACGTCTGCGGGAGAGGATAGCAGCGGGGGAAAGTGAAGATGGGGAACTAGGGTTCGTCCATGAGGTCGGGGCGGTCTTATACTCCTCCTGGCACCCCTGTAGCGTCGCAATGGCGAGCATTCGCCGGCGGCATCGCGCACGGACGACCAGGGCGCGCACACAGCCACTGGTGAACAGGAGGAAGCAGCGGGGAGTTTAGGTGGGATGGCATGGTCGGCCTGGTGGCCAGCTGGGCCGAGGCCCAGCGGGGGAGGGAGGATTCCTTTTGATTTTACTTTATTTTTCGGTCTTTGTTTCTCTTTTCTTTTTCTTATTTTTCTTTTTTCTATTATATTAAATTTTATTTCTTATAAAATACATAAGTTGCGTATAAAATAGAATTAGTAATAATGCCACTACCACAATTAACTTGGCACCTAAAATAAAATAGTTTGTAATCGTTTATTATTTTAAAAGCTTTTAAATAATTGTTCTTGCTACTGTTTTATTCATTTTAGAGTATTTGAACATTTTATAAAGTGTGGTTTCTCCACCATAATTTCCTATGAATTAATTGGTTCACTCCGAACATTTTAGTTTTAATATTTGAAAAGTTTTATTGTTTGCTTGATTTTGAATTTGAATCAGTTTCAAACTAACGCAAGATTAGCAACAGTAATCGAAGTGATGTGGCATCATTAGCAGAGGGTTGTTGTAGCTTAATTATCCGGGCGTCACAATTCTCCTCCACTACAAGAAATCTCATCCCGAGATTTAGGAGGCGGAGTAAGGGGAAGGATCTGGTTACGAATTCTAACGAGTCTTCTTGGTCTTGGTTACTCTTCTCGAAGAGGTCGATCCATTACATTGATGTTTTCATTTCTCTGCTTCAGGTCATCATGACGAAGTCATCACCCTTTCGTCGGAAATTTGATCGTACTTACGATAGGACAAGGGGTAACTTCGGAAGAACGGGCCTTACAAGGTTGACTATCTGGCGGATAACTCAGGGAATGTGGTAGAAAGTAACTCTCGAATAGATACTTAGGAAAATATCAAGAGTAAAGTAAGAAGGTATCATGAGAAATTTCCAATGGGCAGGCAATCGTTGGATGGCCTAATCAGATGGTGAAGGGGGTTCAGAGCAACGAGAATAAGTATTGGGCCTGATACCAGAATAGATCACTTGGCAGGTGGCCCGTGAATTACATACGAAGTCAAGCACGAGGGATAACTTTGACAACAGGGTGTACAGGAGAGTCAGGTTTCGATCCTGTGGAACTGTGGGTTATGGTCCCACCATGTGGGTTAAAAGTAGGGAGGCGATGATGTCTTACATGATCATGTAAGCAAGTCATGTCAGAGGATAGCCTATGAGTTATGTCGACAACAACATCGATACCAAGGGTGAGGGATGAAGAGAACCATTTTCCTGCTCGTTGAAACGAGGTGGACCTGTAGGCAAAGTTCTCGTCCATCGATGGCTACCGAAATGTCATCAACAATAGTAACAGGGTCTTGTTGACAGAATTGTACACCGAGATGTTTACATAAGCAGGAGAATATTACTGCTTAGATCTTATGGATCACAAGCAACGTTAAACCAACCAATGGAAAAGAAAAAATGATTATCAGATTAAACAGAACAATGGAAAGGAAAATGTGTTTTAACACATATTTCAAGGGTATATCCTTCCCAAGGACAAGCAGAGCATGATATCCATGACAGGATATAATGTAGAAAACTCTTTAGGTAAGGGGGAGAGAAATTTCATGACATTACCCATGCAACGGTGTTTGGATAATTGAGCAAGAAACATTTAGCATTGGGCTTCACATGTTCTTGTTGAAAAACGGAGTACCACATACATGCTTCGAGATAGCATTGACATGCTCTTCGAGCAAGGTCAGACTTTGGATACACAAAGGATCCATCAGGATCAACTCATAGAATAAGTCTTACAACTTCCTCATGGAAGAATGGCTAACCTTGCTGAAAAGGAATCTATAACAATAGGGCCTCCGGTCAGGTGTGCTAGGCACGACATCACCTTACCGGGTCACATAAAGACCAATGTGATAACTCTTGGAAATATGTTCCAACCATCATCTCTGACTGAGATTTAGATCTGATTGGTGTCAGGATACATCAGACTCGGGATGTCTAAGAAGAAAAGGTGCAACACAAATTGACGAGAAGACATCGTAAGATTCTCGGGAAATGAACAATGGAAGCGGGTTCTGAAACAAGAGTTCATCAGTAAACCAAGGAGAGGATGAGGAGGTGGCTGATAGGCTCAGCAAAAAATCATCGAGATTTCCAAAGGACTGATTTCCACAATTATGTGAACAAGGAAATGTCATTTGTCGGATCAAATGATATAATGATGTATGCTCGAGGGAAACATACACAACTGAACAATGATAGAAGGGTGCACCCAGGAATCTGGACTAGGTAGCACGATCAATGTTCGAATGATGATTCAATAAGCAATAGACTTAGAATGAAACTGCAGACCAATAACTTCAAAGCAATAGGGTTGCTAGAAGTTTAGAATTTACACATCGCAGACCATTTGTCGGTATTCCGGTTAGAAACAACATGGAGACCAAGAAATGAACGCAAAAGGCGAGAGATATTACTATATCAAGAATTTTCAAGAGGTGGTAAAATTACCACGACATTCTTGACATAAAAGGTGGTAACATTCCAAGGTAAATAAGAATAAATGCTGGATAGCAAGGATCTCAAGGTATAACACAAAACACAAATAAGTTTGTGTTGAACGGAAGGCAATAAAGTGGTCGGTGATAACACAAACCATTGAGGGGCGAGGATGGTATTTATCATCAAGAATTCGATATATATCTTGGAAGAGCTCAGAATGTTGCTGATGACCACGACACATTTGTCGAGAGATTTCATGAAGATGTAATCGATCGGCGATGACATGAAGTCAAATGATGGTGCAACGAAAGTCAAATAATACTTGAAGAAGAACTCATAAGAAATTATGCAGTTCCGTGATAATCTCGAGATACCAGAGGGGGTAATACTCGGTGACAGATCAAAGTAGAGATTGGACTGGGGTATTGCTCTATGGAAGACAAGCGCTTAAACTTGCACGCGAAATGGTATTTAAAGGAGAACATGGTCGGAACCACGATTGCAAAAGGCCAGATCCCGGATATAAGATGAACTTATACCAAAGGAATAATTTAATTTAAGAGAAGCTTTAATGATAAGATCTACATCGTGTCCATGGGCATGAACACAAAGTTCAAGGCCGACTCCCACTTCTCCAATGCCTAACCTTTCATTCACTTCTCACTTTCGAAGAAGTTGTAGTGTTGAAATTTTATCTGGCAAAATACCAGAAGTGTATGACTCGTGAAAACTTTCGAGTTCACACAGTTTAAAGAAGGCATATGTTCAACCCATAGGGGCTTCTTAGAAACATATACCATAAGTTTCAAGAGTAAATATCACAAGCTCAAAAGTAGAGCAAGGATGAGAAAGTAGATGATACAATTTACCAAAGGCATTATGTATCCGAGGGAAGGCTCACAAGGTTATTGAATATGAAGGACGCTGTCGGATAAAATCAATTAAAGGATCTGCCGGTCCATAACAGAGCTGACGTGAGCATCGGCACACAACTAGAGGAAGTAACAATGCAAAGGCATTGGATTATGGAAACAACTGACTAATCCAGATCTCAAATGCAAAGGAATTATGATTTTCAAATCAAGGGATCAGAAGCAATGTTCTGATTAGGGATGGATAAGTTGAATAGCCTTAGGGTTACAATCGACGTCAATTGGATTTGTTGAGAACCAGCTCATGTTTAAAATGACATCTGAGCCGGAAAGATAATTTAAAAGGATCAACTGATGATTGCGTGCATTCGCACTCATGTTGAATCAAAGGGATCAAAATGATGGTGCCTAAGGATACTAACGAATATTGCCAGACATATGGAAAGCATCCATCATGCAAGCAGACAAGTATTGTAGAGCAATAAGCTACTAAGGATTTTTGGAGGATCGAATAGTATTTCGATGACCATTGTGAAACACATGAACAACTGGGGGATGAGCGGATACTTGATAAGTGCGAGAATTATCCGTAGGGGTATTCAGGTGACAAAGAACAACAAGGCAGTAAGCTCAAAGGATTATTGAAACAACGATGAGTATTTCGGGGTATCTTGTAATAACAAGACCAACTGGGAATAAAAGTAAGAACGACAGGTGTAAGTATTTATCCATAGGGATTTTTTGATGGTAGGGAATTGCAAAAGCAACAGGCACAAGGTCTGGAGAAAATATCGGAGAGTATTGTCAGAATCTTCTGTTGAAGCAGTCGATCATCCGTAATGAAAGGGTTCTCCGACAGGAAGTGGTAACGAGAACCTAGAGATAGATTTTAGCAAAATCATTTAACCCGAATAGAAGAGAGATCGGAGTCCCAGAGTATAGATCGAGGAATAAAAGATCCTAATAACACCCGATGGCGACGTGGGCCCAGGGGCCGCACAACCAAGTTAGTAAAACAATTTTCATCGACTAGACTCAACTTCGGCCAAGGAGTGTGGAAGGAGGATTCCTACAGGCAGTCGGCTCTGATACCAACTTGTGACGCCCCCGATTTGACCGTACACTAATCATACACACAAACGTGTACGCTCAAGATCAGGGACTCACGGGAAGATATCACAACACAACTCTACAAATAAAATAAGTCATACAAGCATCATATTACAAGCCAGGGGCCTTGAGGGCTCGAATACAAGAGCTCGATCATAGACGAGTCAGCGGAAGCAACAATATCTGAGTACAGACATAAGTTAAACAAGTTTGCCTTAAGAAGGCTAGCACAAACTGGGATACAGATCGAAAGAGGCGCAGGCCTCCTGCCCGAGATCCTCCTAAACTACTCCTGGTCGTCGTCAGCGGACTGCACATAGTAGTAGGCACCTCCCGAGTAGTAGTAGTCGTCATCGACAGTGGCGTCTGGCTCCTGGGCTCCAGCATCTGGTCGCAGCAATTGGGTATAGAAAGAAGGAAAAGAGGGGGCAAATCAACCGTGAGTACTCATCCAAAGTACTCGCAAGCAAGGAGCTACACTACATATGCATGGGTATATGTGTAAAGGGCCATATCAGTGGACTGAACTGCAGAATGCCCGAACAAGAGGGGGAAAGATAGTCCTATCGAAGACTACGCTTCTAGAAGCCTCTATCTTGCAGCATGTAGAAGAGAGTAGACTGAAGTCCTCCAAGTAGCATCACATAGCATAATCCTACCCGACGATCCTCTCCTCGTCGCCCTGTTAGAGAGCGACCACCGGGTTGTATCTGGCACTTGGAAGGGTGAGTTTTATTAAGTATCCAGTTCTAGTTGTCATAAGGTCAAGGTACAACTCCAAGTCATCCTGTTACCGAAGATCACGGCTATTCGAATAGATTAACTTGCCTGCAGGGGTGCACCACATAACCCAACACGCTCGATCCCATTTGGCCGGACACACTTTTCTGGCTCATGCACGGCCTCGGTAGATCAACACGTCGCAGCCCTACCTAGGCACAACAGAGATGTCAGCACGCCGGTCTAAATCCTATGGCGCAGGGGTCTGGGCCCATCGCCCTTTGCACACCTGCACGTTGCGAACGCGGCCGGAAGCAGACCTAGCCTAGCAGGCGTTCCAGTCCAATCCGGCGCGCGCCGCTCAGTCACTGACTTCACGAAGGCTTCGGCCGATACCACGACGTCGAGTGCCCATAACTGTCCCCGCGTAGATGGTTAGTGCGTATAGGCCAGTAGCCAGACTCAGATCAAATACGCAGATCTCATTAAGCGTGTTATTTTGAAGTAACCATGAACGCCGACCAGGGCCAGGCCCACCTCTCTCCTAGGTGGTCTCAACCTGCCCTGTCGCTCCGCCTCAAAGTAACAGTCGGGGGTCGTCGGGAACTCAGGCCGACCACTACCTGGATGGAGCCACCTGCCCCTTCAGCCCCCAACTCCAAACAGTATCACCGGTAATGTAACAGTGTAAAGTATATAGTATATGCCCGTGATCACCTCCCGAAGTGATCATGGCCCAGTAGTACAGCATGGTAGACGGACAAGAGTGTAGGGCCACTGATGGAACACTAGCATCCTATACTAAGCAGTAGGATAGCAGGTAAAGGTAACAACAGTAGTAGCAAGAACAAGCTATGCAGCAGTATAGGATTAACTGAAAGTGGTAACATGCTACACTAATATAATGCAAGCAGTATATATAAGAATAGGCGATATCTGGTGATCAAGGGGGGGGGGCTTGCCTGGTTGCCCCGGCAAGAGAGAGGGGTCGTCAACACCGTAGTCGTACTGGGTAGCAGCGGCGTCGGTCTCGGTGTCTAGCGAGAGAAGAGGGGGGAGAAACAGTGAATACAATGCAAACAGATGCATAACGATGCATGACAAAGAAAAGCGTGATGTTAGGCGTGCGCTAACGTGGTATGAGGTGATACCGGTGAAGGGGGGAAACAACCGGGAAAGTATCCCCGGTGTTTCACGTTTTCGGGCAGAGGAGCCGGAGGGGGAAAGTTGTGTGTTTGCTATGCTATGGATGCGTGGCGTACGAACGGGTTACGTATTCGGATTCATCTCGTCGTTCTGAGCAACTTTCATGTAATATACTTTTTCATCCGAGTTACGGATTAACTTCTACGATTTTTTGAAGTTTAAAACAATATTCTGGAATTACTGGATTTAAAATTAATTCAAAAAAGAGAGGCTAAATTGCTACGCGCACACACAAAGTGTACACAACAGAGCAGTACAGAGTGTGGCAGTGGACCCTGTTGACTGCTGAGTCAGCAGTCAACAGTCAACTATTGACCGGTCAAAAGGTTGGCTGGGGTCCACCTGTCATCGACCAACTTAATTAAACAGATCTAATTAGTTAACCTAGTTAATTAGGGTAGTTAAATGGAGTTAATTAATTAATTAATTAATTACTGACTAATTAATTACTTAATTATTTTTATTAATATATATTTTAAACCCCTTTTTTACAGGAGCGTGGGCCTCGTTGGTCAGCGGCCCACAAGGCCTTAGCGGGCGGGTGGGTGAAAGGGTTGCGGGTGCTGGCGGAGAACGCAGCCCACCTAGGTGCGGGGCGAGGCCTTGGCCCGTTCTGGCGGCGGGGGCACCGGCGGGGCGCGGTCTGGGGCCTGGCACGTGACGGCGGTCGACAGCGGTGACCGGGGCGGCATGAACGCGGTGAGGAGGGGGTTGGGGTGTGTCGGTACTAGGCGCAGCCGGGGCGTCATCCGCGGTGCTGCAGGAGATGGCCGCCGGTGGCAGCGGCGTAGGCGGGGCACGCACCGGGGCGTGGTGGGAGGTTCGGTGGCAGCGCAGTGGCAGGCAGCGCATGCAGCAGAAGCAGAAGCTTCAGGCGGCAGCAGCGCGGGCGGAAGGCTGCGGGGTACGGGCAACGAGGGACGGCGACGCAGGCGGAAAGGGGAGCAGTAGGGGTGGCGCATAGCAGCAGCAACGCGTGCGGCATGGGCCAAACCCGGGTGAGCTTCGGCTCGACGACACCGGTGTGGCTAGGGGCAGCAGAGCACGCGGGACAGAGGCGGAGGTGCGGGCGGTGCGTCGGCTTGCAGAGGAGGGTGCAGAGGGCACCAGCAAGCAAGTTGTGGGGAGGTCTCACGTGGGCGAGGTGCGGCCCGAGCGCGTGAGTGCACGTGCAGCAAAGCGCACAGGCGCGGTGAGGCCACGTTCAGGGCGGGGCAAGGTGTGGAAGCAGCGCCGTGAGCAACGGCGACAGAGAGGTCCATCCATGGCGGGGTCCTAGCTAGAGCGCGAAATCGTCGGAGGGGAGAGAGGGGAAATAGGGCAGAGCTCACAATGAGGGCGGGGAACGGCTTGGGGAAGCCGGGGACGCAGTGGCGGCGGCGAATCGCGCGTTGGGGGCTCGTCGGGGCCGAGGGATCGACGACGAGGTAGAGGACGGTGTAGGGGCTTCGGGCTCCCACGGGAATCGATGGAGCGCTTGTCGATGGAGCGGGCAGACTCGGTGTCACGGCACGGTGAGGTCGGGGGTCGCGGGATCGACAGCGAGTGTGGCGACGGCGGCTCGGCCACGTCTGCAGGAGAGGATAGCAGCGGGGGAAAGTGAAGGTGGGGAACTAGGGTTCGTCCACGAGGTCGGAGCGGTCTTATACTCCTCCTGGCGCCCCTGTAGCGTCGCGATGGCGAGCATCCGCCGGCGGCATCGCGCACGGACGGCCAGGGCGTGCACACGACCACTGGTGAACAGGAGGAAGGAGCGGGGAGTTTAGGTGGGATGGCTTGGTCGGCCTGGTGGCCAGCTGGGCCGAGGCCCAGCGGGGGAGGGGGGATTCCTTTTGCTTTTACTTTATTTTTCGGTCTTTGTTTCTCTTTTCTTTTTCTTTTTTTTCTTTTTTTCTGGTATATTAAATTTTAGTTCTTATAAAATACATAAGTTGCATATAAAATAGAATTAGTATCAATGCCACTACCACAATTTACTTGGCACCTAAAATAAAATAGTTTGTAATCGTTTATTATTTTAAAAGCTTTTAAATAATTGTCCTTGCTACTGTTTTATTCATTTTATAGTATTTGAACATTTTATAAAGTGTGGTTTCTCCACCATAATTTCCTATGAATTAATTGGTTCACTCCGAACATTTTTAGTTTTAATATTTGAAAAGTTTTATTGTTTGCTTGATTTTGAATTTGAATCAGTTTCAAACTAACACGAGATTAGCAACAGTAATCGAAGTGACATGGCATCATTAGCAGAGGATTGTTGTAGCTTAATTATCCGGGCGTCACATCTGGAAAAGTCCCCAAGATGGGATCTCTTGGGAACTGAAGGTTGCGGCAGTGGAAATAGGGTTTCGTGGTGCTCCTGGATGTTTTCGGGGTATGTGAACATATATAGGAGGAAGAAGTAGGTCGGTTGAGCCACGAGGGGCTCACAAGGAGGGAGGGCGCGCCCTTGGGGGTAGGCGCGCCCCCTGCCTCGTGGACACCTCGTTCGTTTCTTGATGTCCACTCCAAGTCCCCTGGATCACGTTTGTTCAAAAATCATGCTCCCGAAGGTTTCATTCCGTTTGGACTCCGTTTGATATTCCTTTCTGCAAAACACTGAAATAGGAAAAAAAGCCCAGCAATTTGCACTGGGCCTTGGGTTAATAGGTTAGTCCCGAAAATAATATAAAAGTGTAAAACAAAAACCATTTACATCCAAAACAGATAATATAATAGCATGGAACAATCAAAAATTATAGATACGTTGGAGATGTATCACTGATGCGGCAAATCTTCTTATAAGATCCACCGGCCGACGCGTAGCACGCCTCTTTTTATATTTTTTTATCTTGGTGGGTGGGATGGATAGTCAAGTGGTCAGTAAGTCATTATTTTACTTTACATGTTATAAAGAGGAAAGAACAAAAAATAGTTTATGGCCATGACCTGAAAACCTTTCTGTAAATTAGGGTGACATTGTGCATATGGTTTTTAGCTTTTATGATTTTACATTGTTTTTGGAAGCTGTAACATCCCAAATTTTCAATTTGGAATGTTATACACTAGATCATCATTTACATATCATATGTTATTGCATTTTGGTTGATCCTATAAATTCTACGCAACTCAGGGACCCTCGGAGAGAGTTGGGGATTTCGTTATTTTTATATTTGAGTTTTCTCAAAAATTTTAAAAAAGGATCATTTGATTTTATTTATTTTATCTTCAATTATTTCTATTATCAAAATATGAGAGAGGGAATAAAATGAATTTGCCAAAAATAAAAAATACTGAGGATTTAATAAAAAATCAAATAAGATTTTATTTGGTTTTTGTTTCCTATTTTATTTGAATTTAGGAAAAATGCGCATTTTTCAAATTGCATTTAGGCCCCAAATAAATGTTCATCCTGTGCGGCTTGATTTTAGAAGCCGGGGAAATTTTATTTCGGGATTTTTGGAGTCCGTTTAGTATTCCTTTTGTTTTTTTCTGAGCGTAACTATTTAAAAAAAAGTTCCGAACCGATTCTGGGCCGCAACCGGCCAGGACTCCGCATGGCCGGTCCTTTAAATAGTGCCGCCCGAGGCCCGAGCCAGCCCAAGCCGCCCCGCCCCAAACCCTAACCCTAGCGCCCCGCCGCCGCCCCCGAGCCTCCGCCGCTGCGCCGCCACCCGCCGCCGCCGCCGCCCCGCCGCGCCGCCACCCGCCGCCGCCGCCGGATCCGCCGCCGCCGTAGGTAGATCTCGCCGCCTTTTTTTTAGAAAACCGATCGGTTTTCCGTCGGTTTGTTCGGTTTTTTTAGTTTCATTTTTTTAATAGATTGGTTTTCCGGTTTATTTAATTAGCGAGCATTCGCTCGTTCGTTCGTTTTAACGAACGCGTTCATCGTTTAGGTCCAGATAACGAACGTTCGTTTGTTAATCTGTTCGTCGTTTTTCTTTTTCTCGGATTTAATCTGCGATTTTTCTGATCGCGATTCCTGATCCGTTTTTCGTTCTAGTATAACTTTTCGCTCGTTTATCGGAATCAGACGATTCAAGCGCCTGGAGTTTCGTCTCGAAACCCTCTTTTCGTTTAATCAACTCAAACAAGTTTTTGCCACTGTAAAAATTGCCCTAGATCCAGAATAGTAAAGGAAGCTTGTTTCTTTTGTCGTTTGTTTTTTGTTGCTTCGTTCGATATGATTCTTTTTGCCAACCGGAGTTCTTAAATTGAACTTTCTGGTTAGATCTCTTATTTGAGTTTTACCTGTGCATTACTTAAGTACTTATTGTATGCTTGTTTGTTTGCGATAGAGTACCCGAAGTGCGCCGCTTGCTACTTCAAATCGCTAGGTTTTGCGGATCATCAGCAAGGCAAGTAACACTTTGATCGTACCTCCTACTACCCAGTTTTTATTGCATTAGATCAATCCTCACACATTGCATGATTAGGATCTAACTAATTTTGTGGGTTTGGGAAGTAGATGAGGTAGTACCTATTACCTGTTATTATCAAACCTTTGGGAGTTACTTCTATGTTGCTTATTATGCCATGCTATGCTAGTAGACGTGGATTGGGTGAGTGTATCCATGATAGATGTGAGATTGTTAAATTAATGGTTTATCTAAGGTGGCAACTTAAATACACATCTGGGTGGATTGATGCACCTGGGTATTCCAGCGATTGCCTGTTTTCTTTTGGACCGCCACCCAGGCTCAAAGGGATCATGAGATTATTCATGCTAGAAACTTCCATGTGTAGCCACAAGCTACTATGGGCTCTAGCATAGTTGATTAAGTCGTGCGAACTCTTACAGTGGTAAACTAGCAGATGTAGGGGAAAGTAGGTGTAATAGTCTACCCGATCGTAAGGTGCTAGCGCTTTTGAAAGACTATGTCTCGGTGATCCATTTCTCAAACACCATGTAGTGCGAGAAATCAAACGGAGGCGATCGAGTCTTGTGGGGAAAAGTGCGCAAACCTCTGCAGAGTGTATAAACAAATCATGGTTAGTTGTGTCCCCGGTTATGGACATCTTGAGTATCTAGTACCTAGATTATCATGTGAATCTCATCATGTTACTCTAAAATAAATTTTGTTGGGTTTTGTTTAATGATGATGTTTAATTGGGATTGAGAATGTTGTCAACCATTCTCAATGTTTAACAACTACCATGATAGTTAAATAAAATTTATTCCTTTGCAGTAGGGAAAAATTGGCTTTACGCAAAACTGTAACCATAGAGCTTTCCACCAGCCAAATATGCATGTAGTATAGCCTATTTCATTCCATTACTCTCTATGTGTTACTTTGCCAGCATATTCCATGTGCTGACCCGTTTCGGGCTGCAACGTTAATGTTGCAGACTTTTCAGACGACGATTAAGGTGCTTTTAGGTCGTGCTTCTATACTCAGTGATGCCGTTGGAGTTGATGGACTCACTTATCTTCCAAGCCTTCCGTTGTTATTGTTATTAGATGGCCTTAAGCCATATTTATTGTAATAAGTTCTCTTTTGAGACACTTGATGTAATAAGTGTGTGATTGCTACTCTGTTATAAAGCCTTCAAGTACTGTGTGGTGTCAGCATTACTGATCCAGGGATGACACCTGAGCACAGAGATTGGACCGTTTGAGGTCTGGTCGCTACAAGATGGTATCAGAGCACACGCTAACTGTAGGACACGACCACTAAGCAAAAGACCTAGATCACTACTCTCTCTTCTCTTTCTGACTTCTCATCTTTTCTACTCTTTTAGGATGGCGGATGCAAGGAACAAGTTCGCGCAACCGGATGAAGATACACCCTTTGGACGACACTTGAAGGAAGTCACTAGATACCTAAACATAGGAGTACCAAGATTCACTGGAACCTACAATGCCACTCTACCTGAAGAAGAGCACTGGATGATTCAAGTTCAAGTTCCAGGAAGGACGTTCATGCCAGTCACTGAGCCCATAGAGTTTTCTTTTGATGCTCCAACTTGGAGTCTAGGAAAGAGCATGGCAGCTCACATCGCCATGGGACGCATTGGAGAAGTTTACCACAATGATCTCAAGGATACTATCTACCAGATTTGTGGGCGCCGAGATGAGCACTGGGAGATGATCAGCACCAGGAAGGATAGATTAGTTGCAGCTTTTATCCAGGAGTTAAACCAACACATTCAACGCCAGGAGAACCAGATGTGCACCGACATGATAGATCTGAAGAAGGCAAGGACAAGAATCAAGGAACTGGAGGAAGAACTCAAGGCTACACATGAAGATTATGAAGAGGAAATTGAAGTATTAGTGGAGAAGAATGACGATCTGATCAAGAAGATTGGAATATTCATGGGAGGCCCTACACCGGTAGAAGAAGACGAAGAACCCAAGGAAATTCGCCCGGAAGACTACATCATCATCGACGACACCGACTCGGATCCAGATGATAGCGATGATGACTATGTTGATGAAGCTGGAGCAGATATCATGGAGTCTGCAACCGAAGAATATTTCTAGTAGACCACCCCAACAGTAGTAGTAGTCCACCATGTAAATATGGTAGTCCGAGCACTTTTGCGATAGTTAAATCGATTGTATGCCCTTGTTTGATTGATTGAATGAAGTGAATTGTTTGCTTTTGCCTCATGTGCATATGGGTAGCTTTTCCCTCTAGACCCCTCTCTATTCTTAAATCTCATCTTTTCTAAACCCTCAGATGGCTTCGAGACGTGACCCTGGATTTACCTTCCCATCGGAGCTCACCCAGTTGATCCAGCAGCAGAACACATTGATGCAGTTGCTAGTCCAGAATCAGAATCAGGGGAACAACAACAACAACCCACCACCACCACCTGTTGATCACTTAGCCCGTTTTCTTAGGCTAAATCCGCTGGTATTCTCCAGTAGCACCGAGCCGATAGTAGCAGATGATTGGCTCCGCAAGACAGTAGGGGAGTTGACCACAGCAGGATGCACAGATGCGGAAAAGGTGAAGTTTTCCGCACATCAGCTTGAAGGACCCGCAGCATCATGGTGGGAGAATTTCACAGCCACTTTCCCCGTCGACACTGTCACGTGGGACCAGTTTCAGCAGGCTTTTCGTACTGCCCATGTTTCAGCAGGAGCTATGGCCATGAAGAAGCGAGAGTTTCACAACTTGCGCCAAGGAGGACGGACAATTGGCCAGTATGTGGAGGACTTTAGTAAGTTAGCATGTTATGCCCTAGATGACGTTGCTACGGATGCAGCTAAGCAGGAGAAGTTTCTGGAAGGACTGAATGATGAGTTGAGCAGGCAGTTGATGGTAGCAACCTTCAACAACTACCAGGAGTTGGTAGACTGTGCTCTCATGATTGAAGGGAAGCAGCAGCAGATTGAGAATCGCAAGAGGAAGTATGGACAAGGGAAGTACAATTCAGGAGCTCAGCAGAAGCCCCGTTTTACCCCTAGACCGGGAGGACTTTTTCAGCATACCCATGGAGGAGGTAGCTCGCACAATCATAATGGCACCAAAAATGGTAATGGGAATGGGGGAAGCAATGGCCAGAACCGCACCAACCCATCAACCCCGGCCAAGAGAGACCTGAGCCAAGTCACTTGCTTTAAGGCCAGAAGACCGGACAATATGCTAATGAATGTCCTGAATCACAGAATGGAAATGGCAATGGAAGCTCTGGAAAGAAGCCGAACCCTTTCAACAGGGGACAGGTGAACCACGTTAACATGGAGGAGGTTGAAGAGCAGCCCGATTCAGTAATCGGTAAGTTTTTGGTTAAGTCATTTACTGCACTCGTTCTTTTTGATACTGGTGCATCACATTCATACATATCAAGGGGATTTGTTGATAAGTATAATCTGCCCACCAAAGTTCTTAGAACACCTATGTTAGTAAGCTCACCAGGAGCGGAGTATATGGCTAGCCAAGGATGTTTTCAAGTGCCATTGAGTATAGGTAGGCATGTGTTTCCCTCGGATTTAATCATTTTGGAATCACAAGGATTGGATGTAATTCTGGGCATGGATTGGCTGTCGATGTATGGAGGAAGCATCAATTGCGCCAGTAAGTCGATCTTGCTTACCACCCCAGAAGGGAGAAGGATCAAGTATGTATCCTGGCATGTGCGAGAAAGGACTCAAGTAAATTGTGTAATAGGAGTTGTGCAGGAGGAAGTACCGGTAGTGAAGGATTTCCTTGATGTATTTCCAGAAGAATTGCTAGGCATGCAACCGGATAGAGATATTGAGTTTTTGATTGAGCTTTTGCCAGGCACAGGGCCAATATCAAAGAGACCATATAGGATGCCCACAAAGGATTTGGTGGAGATTAAGAAGCAGATTAAGGAGTTACTGGATAAAGGATATATTCGCCCAAGTTCTTCACCTTGGGGATCGCCAGTACTTCTAGTGGAAAAGAAGGATGGATCGCTAAGAATGGTTGTTGATTATCGAGGATTGAATGAAGTAACCATCAAGAACTAGTACCCACTACCGATGATCAATGATCTGTTTGATTGATTGCAAGGAGCTAAGGTATTTTCCAAGATCGATCTACGATCAGGATACCACCAGTTGAAGATTCGAGAACAGGATATACCTAAGACGGCTTTTACCACCAGGTATGGGCTGTACAAGTATACTGTTATGTCATTTGATCTGACTAACGCACCTGCATATTTTATGAACACGATGAACAAAGTATTCATGGAGTTTTGGATAAGTTCGTCGTGGTGTTCATTGACGATATCCTGGTATACTCAAAGAACAAAGAGGAGCATAATGAGCATTTGCGTTTGGTACTTGGTAAGCTCAGAGAACATCGGCTATATGCCAAGTTTAGCAAATGTGAATTTTGGTTGAAGGAAGTTGGATTTCTCGGACACATTATATCCGGAGAAGGTATAGCAGTAGATCCCACTAAGGTTGATACCGTGACAAATTGGGAAGCCCCAACAACAGTTGGAGATATCCGGAGTTTTCTTGGACTTGCAGGATACTACCGGAGATTTATTGAAAATTTCTTGAAGATTGCAAAGCCTATGACGGAGTTGTTGAAAAAGGATACCAAGTTCATATGGACTGAGGAATGTGAGGCTAGTTTCCAGGAGTTGAAGAAACATTTGGTTACATCACCTGTGTTGATTTTGCCGGATCAGACCAAGGATTATGGGTGTATTGCGACGCTTCACGTCGAGGACTTGGAGCAGTGCTTATGTAGGAAGGAAGAGTTGTTTCATATGCCTCACGACAGCTTAAGCCTCATGAGTTAAATTATGCTGCGCATGATTTGGAGTTAGCAGCCGTAGTGCATGCATTGAAAACTTGGAGACACTTTCTCATTGGAAACCATTGTCAGGTGTACACGGATCACAAGAGTTTGAAGTATATTTTCACACAGAAGGAGTTGAATCTCAGGCAAAGAAGATGGTTGGAGCTCATCAAGGATTAAGATATGAGATTGCATTATCACCCCGGGAAGGCTAACATAGTAGTCGACGCGATGAGCCGTAAAAGTCATGTCAACACCTTAATGACGGGAGATTTACCAAGGGAGTTAGCCGAAAATCTTCGTGAGCTATGTTTGGAGATAGTCCCGAGAGGCTATGTAGCAGCATTGGAGATTCAGTCTACTTTGATGGATAAGATCAGAGAAGCCCAGAAGACTAACAGGGAGATTGCCTCTATAAAGGAGAAAATTAGCAAAGGAAAAGCTAAGGGATTTCGTGAAGATGAGCACGATACCTTATGGTTTGAAGACCGTGTTTATGTGCCTAATAACCCAGAGATCAGGAAGTTAATTCTGTAAGAGGCCCATGATTCACCATATTCGATTCACCCAGGAAATACCAAGATGTATTTGGATTGGAAAGATATTTTCTGGTGGACCGGAATTAAGAAGGATATTGCGGAATATATAGCAGTTTGTGATGTATGTCAGAGAGTAAAGGCAGAGCATCAGAAGCCAGCAGGATTGCTACAACCATTACCAATACCCGAATGGAAGTGGGATAAGCTAGGCATGGATTTTCTTATGGGTTTGCCCCGAACTCGTTCAGGCTATGACTCGATTTGGGTTGTAGTCGATCGTTAGACAAAGGTAGCTCATTTCATTCCAGTGAAGACTACCTATACCAGTGCAAAGTTGGCAAAGATATACATGACCAGAATCGTATGTCTGCATGGAGTTCCAAGGAATATTGTATCATATAGAGGAACCCAATTTACCTCAAAGTTCTGGAATCAGTTGCATGAAACTTTGGGTACCAGACTGGAGTTTAGTACAACTTTCCATCCGCAGACAGATGGACAGACCGAGAGAGTCAATCAGATTTTGGAGGATATGCTGAGAGCTTGTGCGCTAGATTACGGATCTAGTTGGGATGAGAATTTGCCGTATGCAGAGTTCTCTTACAACAACAATTATCAATCCAGTTTGAAGATGGCCCCTTTCGAAGCCTTGTATGGAAGGAGGTGCAGGACCCCATTGTCGTGGGATGAAGTTGGAGACCGCTAGTTGTTTGGACCGGACCTGATTAAGGAGTCTGAACAGAAGGTGAAATTGATTCGCGATAGGCTCAAGGTAGCCTAGTCCAGGCAGAAGAGCTACGCAGATTCTAAACGCAAGGAGACAGTTTACAAAGTCGGAGACTGAGTTTATCTTCGGGTATCTCCACTTCGAGGAGTTAAGCGCTTTGGGGTTAAGGGAAAGTTAGTGCCACGTTTTGTAGGACCATACAAGGTTTTGGAGCGTATGGGAGAAGTGGCCTACAAATTGGAATTGCCCGAAGGATTGTCAGGAGTTCACGACGTGTTCCACGTTTCCCAGTTGAAGAAGTGCCACGCAGAGATGGCTGATATACTCCTAAGAGATACAGTGCCACTAGAAGCAATTCAGTTGGACAGTGATTTGACCTATGAGGAGAAACCAGTTAAGATTCTAGAGTATGCCAGTCGAGTCACCCGCAACAAGGTTATCAAGTTTTGCAAAGTTTAGTGGAGCCATCACACGGAGGATGAAGCCACCTGGGAGCGAGAGGAAGAATTGCTGAAGGACCACCCTCACCTATTTTCTAGCCAACCCAAATCTCGAGGGCGAGATTCATCTTAAGGGGGTAGGTTTGTAACATCCCAAATTTTCAATTTGGAATGTTATACACTAGATCATCATTTGCATATCATATTTTATTGCATTTTGGTTGATCCTAGAAATTCTACGCAACTCAAGGACCCTTGGAGAGAGTTGGGGATTTCATTATTTTCATATTTGAGTTTTCTCAAATTTTGAAAAAAGGATCATTTGATTTGATTTATTTTATCTTCAATTATTTCTATTATCAAAATATGAGAGAGGGAATAAAATGACTTTCCCAAAAATAAATAAATATTAAGGATTTAATAAAAAATCAAATAAGATTTTATTTGGTATTATTTGCTATTTTATTTGAATTTAGGAAAAATGTGCATTTTCAAATTGCATTTAGGCCCCAAATAAATGTTCATCCTGTGCGGCTTGATTTTAGAAGCCGGGAAAATTTATTTCGGGATTTTTGGCGTCCGTTTAGTACTCCTTTTGTTTTTTTCTGAGCGTAACTATTAAAAAAAAAGTTCCGAACCGACTCTGGGCCGTAACCGGCCAGGACTCCGCATGGCCGGGCCTTTAAGTAGTGCCGCCCGAGGCCCGAGCCAGCCCAAGCCGCCCCGCCCCAAACCCTAACCCTAGCGCCCCGCGCCGCCGCCGCCCCGCCGCACCGCCACCCGCCGCCGCCGCCAGATCCGCCGCCGCTGTTGGTAGATCTCGCCGCCGGTTTTTTTAGAAAACTGACCGGTTTTCCGTCGGTTTGTTCGGTTTTTTAGTTTCATTTTTTTAAATAGATCGGTTTTCCGGTTTATTTAATTAGCGAGCGTTCTCTCGTTCGTTCATTTTAACGAACGCGTTCATCGGTTAGGTCCAGATAACGAACGTTCGTTTGTTAATCTGTTCGTCATTTTTCTTTTTCTCGGATTTAATCCGTGATTTTTCTGATCGCGATTCCTGATCCGTTTTTCGTTCTAGTATAACTTTTCGCTCGTTTATCGGAATCAGGCGATTCAAGCGCCTGGAGTTTCTTATCGAAACCCTCTTTCCGTTTAACCAACTCAAACAAGTTTTTTCCACTGTAAAAATTGCCCTAGATCCAGAATAGTAAACGAAGCTTGTTTCTTTTGTCGTTTGTTTTTCGTTGCTTCATTCGATATGATTCTTTTTGCCAACCGGAGTTCTTAAGTTGAACTTTCTGGTTAGATCTCTTATTTGAGTTTTACATGTGCATTACTTGAGTACTTATTGAATGCTTGTTTGTTTGTGATAGAGTACCCGGAGTGCGCCGCTTGCTACTTCGAATCGCTAGGTTTTTCGGATCATCAGCAAGGTAAGTAACACTTTGGTCGTACCTCCTACTACCCAGTTTTTATTGCATTAGATCAATCCTCACACATTGCATGATTAGGATCTAACTAATTTTGTGGGTTTGGGAAGTAGATGAGGTAGTACCTATTACCTGTTATTATCAAACCTTTGGGAGTTACTTCTACGTTGCTTATTATGCCATGCTATGCTAGTAGACGTGGATTGGGTCAGTGCATCCATGAAAGATGTGAGATTGTTAAATTAATGGTTTATCTAAGGTGGAAACTTAAATACACATCTGGGTGGATTGATGCACCTGGGTATTCCATCGATTGCCTGTTTTCTTTTGGACCGCCACCCAGGCTCAAAGGGATCATGAGATTATTCATGCTAGAAACTTCCGTGTGCAGCCACAAGCTACTATGGGCTCTAGCATAGTTGATTAAGTTGTACGAACTCTTACAGTGGTAGACTAGCAGATGTAGGGGAAAGTAGGTGTAACGGTCTACCCGATCGTAAGGTGCTAGCGCTTCTAAAAGACTATGTCTCGGTCATCCGTTTCTCAAACACCATGTAGTGCGAGAAATCAAACGGAGGTGGTCGAGTCTTGTGGGGAAAGTGCGCAAACCTCTGTAGAGTGTATAAACTAATCATGGTTAGTCGTGTCCCCGGTTATGGACATCTTGAGTATCTAGTACCTGGATTATGATGTGAATCTCATCATGTTACTCTAAAATAAATTTTGTTGGGTTTTGTTTAATGATGATGTTTAATTTTGATTGAGAATGCTGTCAACCATTCTCAATGTTTAACAACTACCATGATAGTTAAATAAAATTTATTCCTTTGCAGTAGGGAAAAATTGGCTATACGCAAAACTGTAACCATAGAGCTTTCCACTAGCCAAATATGCATGTAGTATAGCCTATTTCATTCCATTACTCTCTATGTGTTACTTTGCCAGCATATTCCATGTGCTGACCCGTTTCGGGCTGCAACGTTAATGTTGCAGACTTTTCAGACGACAATTAAGGTGCTTTTAGGTCGTGGTTCTATACTAAGTGATGTCGTTGGAGTTGATGGACTAACTTATCTTCCAAGCCTTCCGCTGTTATCGTTATTAGATGGCCTTAAGCCATATTTATTGTAATAAGTTCTCTTTTGAGACACTCGATGTAATAAGTGTGTGATTGCTACTCTATTATAAATCCTTCAAGTACTGTGTGGTGTCAGCATTACTGATCCAGGGATGACACCTAAGCACAGAGATTGGACCATTTGAGGTCTGGTCGCTATAGTAGCTCATTGTTCACTGTTTTCTTTGCATAGTTTCCTGTGAGCAAATCTGATACCTTAATTCATCCTTCCTTTCATACAAAAGTGTCGGTGCATTGGCAATTCAGTAGTGACTGGTTTATTATCGTGCTTTAACACTAAGAAATGTCATCCCTTTCATCTGTTGTCCCATATTGGTACTTCTGGTTCTAACTTTAGTTTTTCTATAAATTGTACATTGCATATCTAAGAATATCAATGCAAGCATTGTCCTGTGCCTCGAAGCTTATGTTGTCTGTCTTTCAACTGAAGCCTAAATAAGAGAGGCACTTGTTTATCAGTAATGAAGCAATGTCCTAAGTACTTTAATTTATTACATTAACGTTTGAGGGTTCTTGGAATCTTATTTTACTTTGTGTAGATTTAGTTCTTACCCAATCAGTTATGCCATGGATGACACCACTTAAAAAGAATTTATGTTATTTTGAACAAGTCGCGTGGACTCGAGGCTGATTGCTGGACTTGTATCTTATGATTCATTGATACAATAAGTCTCATGTTCTCATGCTTGAGCTTAATGAAATGTGATGACAAAGCATATTCTTCACATGTTTTTCTACTTTGTGCTTGCTGCATGTTAGTGCATTATAACAACGTCATTGGAAATGAGCTGAGTGCAAAGTTTAAAGTTTAAAAAATCTGTATGAATCCCATACCAACAGAGATAAATTTTATGGTACAATAGAATAAAGTACCTGCACATATAATATGCTAAATGCCCATCAGCATCGTGGGAGATAAGGACCATGGTGTTTTAATATTGCTTGATGGTTGAAGAAGTTCATAGAGTCACGTAGTAGTTTGGTAAATATCTCTATAACGCTCTGTAGTTCAGTAGCAACACATCTGACTACCATTGCTGGATCTAGGCCGTTGGTCGGCCCAACAGCCTGGGTGAACATAGAAATAATTGCTAGGTGCCAACAATGAAGGTGTATGCATGATCATAGATGATCTAGGTTGACCATAGAAGTAGGGTGAAGTGTAAAAATTAAGGGATATGATTTGCCCGAGTGACCATGAGCGCATGTTGACAAACCAGTATTTGGCATGACACAATCATAAACCAGAGGCGTGCATTTTTTATTCATTTCAAATGTCTAACATCTTCATATTGTCCCGTGGCAACGCACGGGCATTCAACTAGTAGTGATTTATTTTCTTATACTAACGGATCTCACGAAGGCCTTATTGAGTTTTGTGTGATTGAAGTTTCCAAGTTTTGGGTTATCTTACGATGGATGAAGGAATAAGGAGTAAGAAGAGCCTTAGCTTGGGGAT
This sequence comes from Triticum dicoccoides, assembly GCF_002162155.2. Lineage (NCBI taxonomy): Eukaryota > Viridiplantae > Streptophyta > Magnoliopsida > Poales > Poaceae > Triticum > Triticum dicoccoides. Next base: position 504,201,725 of record NC_041386.1, on the reverse strand, counting down.
ACCCATGGCATCCCCTGCTATTATCCAAAGTGAAGCAAGCAACTAAGCTTGGGGATGCCCCTAGTGGCACCCCCTCTTTCTTCTAACAACCATCAGTATTTTACTTGAAGCTATATTTTTATTCGTCGCATACTGTGTGTTTTGCTTGGACGTCTTGTATGATATGAGTCTTTGCTTGTTTTGATTTATGTGTTTAGTCTTGATCCCTTGCTGGACACACCTATTTGAGAGAGACAAAATTATGCCGTGACTTGTTAGAATTGCTCTCTATGCTTCACTTATTTTTTTATGAGCTATGGATTTGCTCTAGTGCTTCACTTATATCTTTTTGAGCATGGCGTGCTTTAGTATTTTGAAGAAATGCTCTCTTGCTTCACTTAGATTTATTTGAGAGTAGTATTTTTTTGAAGAAATTCTCTCTTGCTTCACTTAAATTAATTTGAGAGAAAGAAATATTATGCTCATGATCTTCACTTATACTTGTTTGAGCTTTTCAAAAGCAATACATGAAAATTAGTCCCAAAGTGATAGATATCCAAGAAGGGTATAATGAAAACTTTCATGACGACCATTGGACAAAATAAACTTGATTCCTTGTAATAGTTTTTAGATGTGATGATGTGATATGTGAGTCATGTTGATGAGTAATTATGCTTTGGTAAGAATATTGGTGTTAAGGTATGTGATTCCCTATGCAAGCACGAAAGTCAATAGTCATGCAATGAAATTACATCCTACTTGTGGTGCATTATTCGGTGTTAACTATGCTTAATTCTCGGTTATGAGATTATTTGTTTCTTGGTTGGTTGCTTCCCAATCTTTTGATAGCCTTCATTTTGCACTAAGTATGATCACTACTTGTGCTTCCAAAATCCTTTAAACCAGTTTTGCCATATGAGTCCACTATATCTACCTATATGTGGTATTATTTTGCCGTTCTAAGCAAATTTGTATATGCCATCTCTAATATTAAAAATAACTTTCCCTTTTGTGTGATTTTACCGCTCGCGAGGCGGTGAGGAGTGGCTAATATTTTCCATGCTAGATGTGTTAGTCTCACAATGAGTGTTTATTTACTTGTCATTGCACGAGAGTAAGGCAAAGGTATTAGGGATGCCCAGTCCCGAAATGAAAAATGAATTTACTTTATGCTGTCAAATAATAAATTCCTTGGAAAGTGTTGGTATGGAAGGCGCACCCGTGGATACGGTTAGCCATGGAAAGTGAAAGTATGGTGGAAAAAGGAATAAACTTTAATTTCTGTTTGGGAACCGCCTATGATATATCTAGCATGGAAAATGTTGGGAACTCTAAGTCGTTTTCGTTGGTGGGAAAAGTATGTCTCCCAAAATGTTTTTATTTCTCATTTTTCGCTTTGAGCTGTGGCACCTCTACAAATCCCTACTTCCCTCCGCGAAGGGCCTTTTTTTACTTTATGAATTTTTTTATTTTTTATTTGAGTCTCCATCTTCTCTTATAAAAGCACCAACTAGGGGGCACTATGATCGTACTTGAGCATTGAGTGTAGTTCATATGTGAGTGTGTTTCATGAATGGGTCAATGATTGAGCATGATGGGCTAGGGATAACTTATTTTAGCATTGATATTTTGAAAGACATGGTTGCTTGTTGGTATGCTTGAGTATCTAAATTATCATGTCAAAACTAGACTATTGCTTTGAACAATATAAAAGTCCAAATCTCCATGCTATAAAGAAAATAATATGATATGACATGTTAGGCATCATTCCACATAAAAAATTCTATTTTTATCATTTACCTACTCGAGGATGAGCAGGAATTAAGCTTGGGGATGCTGATACGTCTCCAACGTATCTATTATTTTTGATTCTTGCATGCTATTATATTATCATTTTTGGATGTTTTATAATCATTTTATAGTCATTTTATATCATTTTTTGGTACTAACCTATTAACATAGTGCCAAGTGCCAGTTGCTGTGTTTTGCATGCTTTTTTGCATCGCAGGTAATCAATACCAAACAGAGTCCAAATGCAGTGAACCTTTTTATGGATTTTTTGGACTAGAAGACATCCAATGGGCCAGAGAAGCGCCTAGGGGGTGCTTCGAGGGGAGTACAACCCACCAGGGGCGCGCCTGGGGGCCCAGGCGCGCCCTGGTGGGTCGTGCCCATCTCAGGTGCCCCCCGGACCACCTCGTTGCTCTATTAATACCCCAATATTATAGAAACCCCAGGGGAGTCGACGAAAATCAATTCCAGCCGCCATCACGGAGGGGTTCTCCACTTCCATTGGTGCTTCTCTAATGAGGCATGAGTAGTTCTTTGTAGACCTTCGGGTCCGTAGCTAATAGCTAGATGGCTTCCTCTCTCTCATTTGTTTCTCAATACAATGGTCTCTTGGAGATCCATATGATGTAATTCTTTTGCGGTGTTTTTGTTGGGATCCGATGAACTTTGAGTTTATGATCACATCTATCTCTTTTTATCCATGAAAGTTATTTGAGTTTCTTTGATTTCTTATATGCATGATTGCTTATAGCCTCATATTTCTTCTCCAATATTTGGGTTTTGTTTGGCCAACTCGATCTATTTATCTTGCAATGGGAAGAGGTGCTTTGTAGTGGTTTCGATCTTATGGTGCTTGATCCCAATGATAGAAGGGGAACCGACATGTATGTATCATTGCTACTAAGGATAAAACAATGGGGTCTATTTCTACATACATAGATCTTGTCTACATCATGTCATTGTTCTTATTGCCTTACTCCGTTTCTCCATGTACATAATACACTAGATGCATGCTGGATAGCGGTCGATGTGTGGAGTAATAGAAGTAGATGCAGGCAGGAGTTGGTCTACTAATCTTGGACGTGATGCCTATATAATGATCATTGCCGGGATATGGTCATGATTATTTTAAGTTCTATCAATTGCCCAACAATAATTCGTTTACCCACCGTTTGCTATTTTTCTTTAGAGAAGCCACTAGTGAAACCTACGGCCCCCGGGTCTCTTTCTCATATTATTTGCCTTTGCGATCTATTTTATTTGCCTTTTATTTTCAGATCTATTAAACCAAAAATACATAAATACCTAGTTGCAATTTATTTTATTTGGCGTTCGATCTATCAATATGTGACGCCCCCGATTTGACCGTACACTAATCATACACGCAAATGTGTACGATCAAGATCAAGGACTCACGGGAAGATATCACAACACAACTCTAGACACAAATTAAAATAATACAAGCTTTATATTACAAGCCAGGGGCCTCGAAGGCTCGGATAAAAATGCTCGAAGACACAAGAGTCAGCGGAAGCAATAACATCTGAGTATAGACATAGGTTAAACAAGTTTGCCCTAAGAAGGCTAGCATAAAAGTAGCAACGACCGAAAAGGCGAGGCCTCCTGCCTGGGACCTCCTAACTACTCCTCGAAGCCGAGCTCCACATAGAAACAACCTCAGGATCTTCTGGCTCCTGGACTCCATCATATGATTGCAATAACCGGGAAAAGGGGAAAAAGAAGAAGCAAAGCAACCGTGAGTACTCATCCAAAGTACTCGCAAGCAAGGATCTACACTACATATGCATTGGTATCAATGAAATGGGTAGTATCTGTGGACTGAACTGCAGAATGCCAGAATAAGAGGGGGATAGCTAGTCCAATCGAAGACTACGCTTCTAGCAGCCTCCATCTTGAAGCATATAGAAGAGAGTAGATGCTAAATTCAGCAAGTATCATCGAATACCATAATCCTACCCGGCGATCCTCTCCTTGTCGCCCTGTTAGAGAGCGATCACTGGGTTGTATCTGGCACTTGAAAGGGTGTGTTTCATTATGTATCTGGCTCTAGTTGTCATAAGGTCAAGGTACAACTCTAGGTCATCCTTTTACCAAGGGACACGGCTATTCAAATAGATAAACTTCCCTGTAGGGCTGCGCCACATTTCCCAACACGCTCGATCCCCTTTGGCCGGACACACTTTCCTGGGTCATGCCTGGCCTCAGAAGATCAACATGTCGCAGCCCCACCTAGGCACAATAGAGAGGTCAGCACGTTGGTCTAAATCCTATGCGCGCAGGGGTCTGGGCCCATCGCCCATTGCACACCTGCACGTTGCGTACGCGGCCGGTGAACAGACCTAGAAACCTCCATTACAAAGGAAGTTGCGTTACACGGTCCAACCTGGCACGCGCCACTTAGTCGATGACATCAAGAAGGCTTCGGCTGATACCACGACATCGAGTGCCCATAACTATTCCCCCGTAGTTGGTTAGTGCGTATAGGCCAGTGGCCAGACTCAGATCAAATACCAAGAACTCGTTAAGCGTGTTAATTGATGTAATCACAGACGCCGACCAGGGCCAGGCCCACATCTCTCCTGGGTGGTCTCAACCTGCCCTGTTGATCCGCCACAAAGATCCACACAGAGGGCCGTCGGGAAAGTATGTCCTTTCGGTCCCCAATTCGTGAATCAACCGCGGTACTCAACGAACCGACCCGACTTTAGTCACAACATGTATCATGTGTAATATGTATAGTATATACCCGTAATCAACACCCGACATGATCACGACCCGATAGTATAGCATGGTAGTGACAAGAATGTAGGGCCACTAATGATAAACTAGCATCATGTACTAAGTGTCGGCGTCCTGGGAATGGGGGTCCCCAGACTTGCCTGCCTGCGGCCCGCGGTGTGGCTGAGCCTGCAGGCCGTACGACCCATCTTCACCAACAAAGCATCCAAGACCCTCGCGAGGCAGACGATGCAAGGCCTCCTCCGGAGTGGCCTAGCCAGGCGGGCTCACGAGGAGTGGAGATATCACGACGGGGCAAACCTCACGAGACCCTCGTGACGTGAGCCGTGACGCACGACACCAGGTGGGCGCCAGCGTGTGCAATGTCCTTGTTTCCTCTTTGGTGCTAAGGAGGCCAGCGCAGGCGAAGGGAACCGAGGCATCAGGCAAAGGTTGCTATAGTGGTGCAACGAGACCAAGACCAAGAGGACGGCAAGATGGAGGTCATCGTGGAGCCCAAGACGGCGTCACGACAGAGCTTTTCGCAGGCGAAGACCACTTTTGTCAGGATAGCTTGTACTAGCTATCCCCCTTCAAATTGGCCCGCAATTGTTCGCTCCCTTCCCGCTCGATATTTGGGAAGAGGACCAGGGCCAATATAAATAGGACTAGCCACCACCTTAGCAAGGGAGGGATCATTCAGACCATCCTCACACACACAAGCTCACCGAGCATAAGAACACCTCAACCTCAGGAGGTTGTTCTTCCCTTGTAATGTTCATCATTAGCCCTAGAGGCAATCCACCACCACCACATTGGAGTAGGGTATTACACCACAACGGTGGCCCGAACCAGTATAAATCTTGTGTCTTTCTGTGTTGTGAGTTCGTCGAGTTCGTCCGCGAGATCTTAGCAAGCTAGGGCGTAGATTGGTGGGAAGGAAAGACTTCGCGCGTACCCCAGTGTTCGAACCTTAAGGGTTTGCCGTAACCCCACATCCAACATTTGGCGCACCAGGTAGGGGTGCGCCGGGGCTTCTCCACCAACCAGCACCCCGTACTGCCGCACTACGCTCCCATGGCAGGTGCCTCGCCACCAACCTTTGCGGCTAACACCAACAGCAGGGAGTCTGGGTACCGTGCTCTGGCCCCCGCTTGGCGGCGAGTGCAGTGGCCGGCCAAGTTCAGGCCGAAGATGCCGCCGTGTTACGATGGCACGACAGACCCAACGTCGTTCCTGCTGGCGTATGAGGAGGCCGTCCTCGAGGCCGGAGGCGATGACAAGATCATGGCCAACTGGTTTCCCATGGCCCTAGCCGGCGAGCCGCACGCCTGGCTGCTCAACCTCCCGGGATCCACGGTGGCATCCTGGGGGGAACTCCGCAACCTCTTCACCATGCGCTATGCGGTGTCGGCGCACCACGCAGTTGCGACACTGCTGGGTGGCTCCCAAGCACCGCCTTCAGATTGCCATGTCAAACCTTTATTCCGTAAGATTGGGGCAGCCTTCAAGCGCCCAGGGGCTCCGCCGGGTTGGGCTGCGCCGGAGGCCGACCTCACCTTCGGCTCGGAAGACCACCCCGGCTCTACCGCCGGCTCCGGGATGCTCCTGATGCTGTGCACGCCTACCATCTGCAACGTGGCCGTCACCAAGACCCTCATCGACGGCGGCGCCGGCCTCAACTTGCTCTCCGTAGAAGCCTTCAGCCTTCTTCATGTGCCGCTCGAACGGCTCGGCCTCAGCAAGCCCTTCACAGGAGTGGGTGGTGGAGCTTCCCACTATCTAGGGCAGATCCGCCTCCCCGTCACCTTTGGCACGCGAGACAACTATCACACCGAGCTAGTGGACTTTGACATCGCCCGCATCGGTCTCCCGTACAATGCCATCCTCGGGTACCCGGCTCTCGCTCAGTTCATGGCGGCGACTCACCCGACCTACAACCTCATGAAGATGTCATGGAGCAAGGCATCCTCACCATCAAGGGGGATACTAAGGAGGCCGTGGCGGCGCTCAGGCTCGCCTTCAAGAGCACGCCAGTAGCACAGCCAGCCCGCGTCGGTACGCCCGAGGCCAAGGAAACCGCGCCCACCAAGAAGAAGCAGCTATTCACTCAGGACAAGGTGGAGACTAAGCAGGTGCCGGTCGACGAGGACGGGTATTCAAGAGCCACCTTCACCATAGGAACCGACCTTGACCCGGGACAAGAAGAAGCTCTGGTGAGGTTCTTGCGTGCGAACAAGGACATATTCGCTGGGAGTCCAATCAGCTGGTAGGGGTCCCGAGAGAGGTAATCCAGCATCATCTAAGGGTGTGCCCCAACGTACGCCCCGTGAAGCAGCGAGCAAGACGACAGTCCACTAAGAAGCAGGCCTTCATCGTCCAAGAGACGCGCAAGCTGGAGGCGACAGGTACCATTCGAGAAGTTCGATACCCCGAATGGCTGGCGAACCCCGTCGTAGTACCAAAGAAAGGCGGGAAGGAACGGATGTGCGTCGGCTTTACCAACCTTAACAAAGCATTCCCCCAAGATCCGTTCCCGCTTCCATGCATCGACCAAATCTTTGAATCCACCGCCGAGCGCGACTTGCTATGTTTCCTGGATGCATTCTCAGGATACCACCAAATCAAGATGGCGGCGGAGGATGTGGAGAAGACATCCTTCCTGACACCATGCGGGTGTACTGCTATACCTGCATGCCCTTCGGGCTGTGCAACGTGGGCACAACCTTTCAACGGTTGATGCAAATCGCCTTGGGGCGGAAGCTCGGCAGAAACACAGAGGCCTACGTTGATGACATAGTGGTCAAATCTCGCGAGGTGAGGACATTGATTCAATACCTGGAGGAGACCTTCGAGAGCTTGCGCCAAGTGAACTTGAGGCTTAACCCGGAGAAGTGCATGTTTGGCGTCCCCTCCGGCAAGCTACTGCGGTTCCTTGTATCCCACAGAGGGATCGAGGCAAACCCGGAGAAGATCAAGGCCATCGAAGACATGAGCCCACCGCATACCCTCAAGGAAATGCAAAAGCTAGCAGGGCGGGTGACCGTGTTAGGGCGTTTCATCTCCAAGCTAGGTGAGCGTGCCTTACCCTTCTTTAAGACCATGAAGAAGGAGGGCCCGTTCGAGTGGACCCCGGAGGCCGACCGGGCCTTCCAAAGACCTCAAGAAGTACCTCACCAACCCCCCAGTGATGGTGGCACCACGGCCTCTCGAGCCTCTGGTGCTCTAGCTCGCCGCCACCCCGTACTCAGCCAGCGTGGCGCTGGTAGTAGTTTGGGAGGAGTGCCAAGACAAGGGTGTGCCGCGCCAAGCCAGAGCTGATGCAGGGCTGGGTCTGGAAGACGCGGAAAAGCCATCAGCAGCGGAAGACCAAGCTCAACAGGGCAACATCGCAGAAGCTTCTGAGGATGGTCAGGTCTCAGGAAACGCACCACCTCAGGATATACAACAATCTCCGCGGAACCCGAGCCTCGACAGTGTGCCAGCCCTCGTCGAGCACCGTACTGCGGGACGCGAGGGCGCTCTACCCCATGCCACAAAAGCTCCTGCTCGCACTCTTGGTGGCCTCGCGCAAGCTGTGGCACTACTTCCAGGGACACCCCATCAAGGTCGTCTCAGCCTACCCATTGGAGAGGGTGGTCAGGAGCCCTAACTCAGCCAGAAGGGTTGCTGAGTGGAACATCGAGTTGCAAGCATTCCAGTTGGAGTTCAGCACTACCAGGGTCATCAAAGGAGCCACGCTCGCCGATTTTGTGGGAGAATGGACAGATGCCCTGGCTCTTGAGGAAGGAGAAGACCGGTCCACCTCCCCAGGAAGCGAGGCAACAGACGGTTGCATCATGTATTTCGATGGCGCCTTCGCGCATCAGGGCGCGGGGGCTGGAGCAATGCTCATCTCGCCCACTCAGGACAAGCTCTACTACGCCGTGCAACTCTGTTTTCAGCACGGCGAGAAGGTCTCCAACAACATCGCAGAATACGAAGGCCTCATAGCTGGCCTGAGGGCTGCAGCGGCTCTAGGGGTGAAGCGCCTCACCGTCAAAGGCGACTCGTAGCTCCTCGTCAACTTTTCCAACAAGGTGTATGAGCTGAAGGATGAACACATGGAGGCCTACCTCGTGGAGGTGCGCAAGATGGAAAAGTAGTTCTCGGTCTTGGAGCTGCAGCACATGCCCCGGGGCACCAACAAGGAAGCCGATGACATCGCTAGGAGAGCATCCAAGCGGCAACCGCAAGAGCCCGGTGTCTTCGAAGAGCGGCTCTTCAAGCCATCAGCTTCACCACCTCTTTCAAGCATGACTCAGCCTCGGGAGGAACTCCCACAGCCCCCGGCCATGGGAGCCCCAGCCTGTGGCCCGACCTCAGGAGCTAGGCTACTCTTGGCACTCGAGCCCGAGGAGGAGTGCTGGATCAAGGAATTCAAGGAGTACCTGATGCACGGGACGCTGCCGGAGAAGGAAGAGGACGCCGAGCGCGTGGCCCGGCAGGCCATGGCATAGTGTATCCAAGATGGTGAGTTATATAGGAAATGACCGAACGATGTCACGTTGCGCTGCATCTCCAGCGATCAAGGAAGGGAGTTACTGATTGACATACACGGCGGTGACTGTGGACATCACTCGTCATCACGGACCCTCGTCGGCAAGGTGTTCCGCAGTGGGTTCTATTGGCCTACAGCACTCAACGATGCGGCCGAGCTGGTGCAGTCCTGTGAAGCTTGTCAATTCCACGCCAAGCAAATCCATCAGCGTGCTCAGGGCCTCCAAACCATCCCGCTCACATGGCCGTTTGCGGTCTGGGTGCTCGACATCCTAGGCCCGTTTCCTAGGGCTCCAGGGGGCTACCGCTATCTCTACATCGCCATTGACAAGTTCACCAAGTGGGCGGAAGTGGAAGCCGTCTGTACCATTCCAGTCGGCTCTGCTATCAAGTTCATCAAGGGCCTTGTGAGCCGCTTCAGGGTCCCCAACTGCATCATCATAGAGAATGGTTCGCAGTTTACTAGCAACCTCTTCAAAACCTACTGTGCTAACCTTGGAACGCAGATCTGCTACGCTTCGGTGGCCCACCCCAGGAGTAACGGTCAGGCCGAGCGCGCTAACGCGGAGGTCCTGAGGGGCCTCAAGACCAGGACCTTCAAGAAGAAGCTGGAGGCCTGCGGCAGGGGCTGGCACGACGAGCTCCAGTCCGTGTTGTGGTCCATCCGAACCACCGCCACCAAGCCAACGGGCGAGACTCCATTCTTCCTCGTCTACGGAGCTGAAGCAGTCCTTCCTCACGAGTTCAAGCATCGCTCCGCACGGGTCCTAGCCTTCGATGAAACACAGCAGGATGCCATGCGGGGGATGGATCTTGTGCTGGGGGAGGAACGCCGTCGCGAAACCGCGTTGAGGGCAGCAAGGTACCAACAAGCGCTGCGGCGATACCACTGCCGCAACATCCGCTCCAGGACGCTCGAGGTGGGTGACCTCGTGCTGAGGCGGGTCCTCTCCAGGGAAGGGCCGCACAAGCTTTCGCCCATGTGGGAGGGCCCGTTCAGGGTCGTCCATGTCTCCAGGCCGGGTGCAGCGCGCCTGGAGACGCGGGACGGGATACCTATCCAGAACGCTGGGAACATCCAGCACCTCCAGAAGTTCTATCCATGAAGCAAGGCTCAGAGCCTGAGAAGAAAGGCCCAGAGCCTGTGAAGAATCGTTGCCCGTGACACTCTCACGTAATAATGAGTGGGGTTGTACACACCCCGGAGTCTCAGGAGCGCCGGCCTCAGGCCCTGGGGCTCCCTCCCACGCCTAGTGGACAACACTTAGCTCCGCGCTAGTGAGAAGACTTGAAGACTAGATTAGGTGCCGGACGCAGATTTTCATTTGCTTTCCGTAGTTGACTCGCTTTTCCTCAATCAAAGTTTGCCCTTGGCGTTCCTTGCCAATTTGATTCCCTTGCTTATCACTGCATTTTTCCGGCTCGAATTTGCTCGTGTTCTCTCTCTTGCATGCCTCACGAGGGGGCTAGGCAGGTGCCCTCGCGAGCATTTTTCCTCCTTTCTGCCTTCTCGCGAGCCACCCTCGTTTGATCCCAAAAGCTGGCGCACCTCTCCTAGTCCGTGCCCCTCGGGTACCGTGACACAAAGCGCTAGGACAGGGCCAGGATGAACGGCAAATCTTTTAACGCACTTCCTAATGAGTTTTTTGCAGTTCCTGAGCGAATGCAGGCCACCAAGGCAAGATGAATGCAAGGAAATAAACGCTTCGCGAGGAAGAGGACGTCCCGAGTATACCAGGTTAAGTTATATTTGCGCAAAATAACGACACAACACGAGAACAGCACGCATACTCATATAACCAAGGAACCATAGTTCGATACACGCCCCCCTGGGCCCATGCCGGTTTCATTCTTGATGCAGGAAAAGAGCAAAACAAAAGTAGCATTGTAGCGATCCACGAGGACAGATACCTAGCACTACCCCGAGCATAGCCAGATCCTTCCTCACGCTTCACGGAGGTGCGGCGACGACACGACCCACTGCCGCCTTCAAACCGAGCGCGGCGACTGGGCATAGCCACCACTGCTGGAGCTATAGCCGGAGGAAGAGCCGCCGTAGCGGGACGAGAATCGATAGCCGACGAGGGCAAGCTTGCCCTCGTCCTCATCGCGACCGTCCCCAAGGCCGAGTACCTCCTCACCGTCGTTTGCCTTGAGGCAGCACCCGACGCGACGACAATCTTCCCCAAACACCCTCACATAAAGGGTCGACCCACCATCATACCTAAAGTGCAGGGTGCACCTCCTGCCCAGGCCACGCGCGCGGGCGAATGTCTGCTAGCCGCGGGCCAGGGCTATGTTGCCCACGGCGGAAGTCTGGACCGCAACCCAAGAGGCCTTGCTATAGCAGCGATCCGCCTACAGCCAGAGTCCGCCTGGACCAGAGGCCGGCAGTTCGCCCGCGAAGAAGCACAGGAGTTGGAGCCAGTTGCCGGCCGGGTTCTCCGACCAGAAGACGAAATTCGGCGACACCTCCGCTGTGTGCAAGTGCAGACGAGGGGGCCGCGCCACCATTGCGCGCCTCCCCTCATCAACTGGGCTGCCATGGCTGGGATGGCCCACTCCGCGTGCCGTGGCGCCGTCTGGACAATGGGCCATGGCGGGGGTCGCGGCATGTTTACGCGGGGGGCCGCGGCCGTGCTTGGGCGCCGGGGAGCCGGGTTCCTTGCGAGGGTCTTTCCCCTTCTCGGCGGCGGAGAACTTCCTTCATGGTGCCATGGGTGTCCCTGCAAGTGATGGAGTAAGGAGGAAGGAGTAAACAAGCAAGGAAGAGATGGGCAATGGGGGCTCCGCCCCCCTCCCCATTTATAGCAAGGGAAGGCCAATCAGTGTCTCCCATGATCGCAGGTAATGATGGTTTTCCTTGCATGTCGCAGGAACCTGACAAGTTGAGCAGTTGCCGAGGCAACATGGGGAAGCAGAGACGCCCACGTCCAATCACCCACCATGCGTTAACTGAGGCTGCATGCTTTTGGGGCCCGCGGTGCTCCAAACTTGGACTTTGGCTTCGCCGCGAAGCCAAGCCCGAGCGCACCTTGGGCCCGGGGGCTACTGTCGGCGTCCTGGGAACGGGGGTCCCCAGACTTGCCTACCTGCGGCCCGCGGCATGGCTAAGCCCGCAGGCCGTACGACCCATCTTCACCAACAAAGCATCCAAGACCCTCGCGAGGGTCCAAGTCTCACGAGGGGGACGATGCAAGGCCTCCTCTAGAGTGGCCTAGCCAGGCAGGCTCACGAGGAGCGGATATATCAAGGCGGGCCAAACCTCACGAGAGCCTCGTGACATGAGTCGTGACGCACGACATCAGGCGGGCGCCAGCGCGCGCAGCATCCTTGTTTCCTCTTTGGTGCTAAGGAGGCTAGCGCAGGCGAAGAGTACCGAGGCATCAGGCAAAGGTTGCTATATTGGTGCAACGAGACCAAGACCAAGAGGACGGCAAGACGGAGGTCATCATGGAGCCCAAGACGGTGTCACCATAGAGCTTTTCGCAGGCGAAGACCATTTTTGTCAGGATAGCTTGTACTAGTTGTCCCCCTTCAAATTGGCCCGCCATTGTTGGGTCCCTTCCCGCTCGATATTTGGGAAGAGGACAAGGGCCAATATAAATAGGACTAGCCACCACCTTAGCAAGGGAGGGATCATTCAGACCATCCTCACACACACAAGCTCATCGAGCTCAAGAACACCTCAACCTCAGGAGGCTATTCTTCCCTTGTACTATTCGTCATTAGCCCTAGAGGCAATCCACCACCACCACACTGGAGTAGGGTATTACACCACAACGGTGGCCCGAACCAGTATAAATCTTGTGTCTTTCTGTGTTGTGAGTTCGCCAAGTTCGTCCGCAAGATCTTAGCGAGCTAGGGCGTAGATTGGTGGGAAGGAAAGACTTCACGCGCACCCCAGTGTTCGAACCTTAAGGGTTTGCTGGAACCCCACATCCGACACTAAGCATTTAGGATTGTAGGTAAGGTATCAACATCTGTAGCAACAATGACAAGCTATGCACCAGATTAGGATTAACAGAAAGCAGTAAGCTGCTACACTACTCTAATGCAAGCAGTAGAGAGAAGAATAGGCGATATCTGGTGATCAAGGGGGGGGGGTTGCTTTGCAGACAGAAACGGACCCTCGAAGGTGAAGTAGGCGATCACTGGTTTAATCGCGGTCTCGGGGCCTACCGTAAAGAAATAACGGAGGGGGAACACAATAAATAACAGAGCAATCAAAGCATCACAAAGCATAACATGGCAATAAGCGGTGCTAGGGATGACCTAACGCAGTTCTAGGTGCTACCGGCGAAGGGGGGAAACATTCGGGAAAGTATTCCCGGTGTTTCGCGTTTTCGGACAGATGAACCGGAGGGGCAAAGTTGCGTGTTCGCTATGCAAGGGATGCGCGGCGGACGAACGGACTATTTGGATTCATCTCGTCATTCTGAGCAACTTTCATGTACAAAGTATTTTTATCCGAGTTACGGATTATTTTATATTAATTTTCAAAGTTTTATTAATATTCTGTAATTTGTGGAATTCTTTTAATTAAAAAATATTAAATACAAAACTGCTATGGGTACACAAAAGTGTACCCAGTAGTGTGTGCATGTCTATGACAGGTGGGACCTGTTGACTGTTGAGTCAGCAGTCAACAGTCTAGTTGACTGGTCAAAGAGGGCCAGTGGGGCCCAGGTGTCATACCTACAGTTTTTAATACTTCTTTTAAAAAGATATTTAGAGGTGGGGTCTACCAGTCATTGGGACACTTTTATTTTAAAAGTTGGATTTAATTAGTTTTAGTACTGGTGGGTCCCGGTGGTCAGCAACAGATTAGTGGGGAAGGGGGATTAGGCCCTAAGCTAATCAGGGGCTGGCCCGACTGGTTCTGGCCAGTCGCGGCTGGACATGGCCAGCGCAGCCGCCGACGAGCGAGTAGGGCAGGCGCCATAGAAGCCTGGGGCGGGCGCGCAGGATGGAGCTGGAGTAGCTGACACGGGCAGCAACGGCGGCCTGGGGCGAGGCCGCACACGGGACGGAGGCAAGGCGTGGCTCAAGGGGTGAGGGAGCGGGGCGCTGACAGCGAGCGAATCGGCGGTAGCAGAGGGCGGGGCCGATGGCATCGCGCAGGGCGGCGCGCTGGCGTGGCCGCAGGGGGGGCACAGCTGCAGTAGTGCACGACGGAGCGGTTCGGCATGGGGACGGCTGGTGTGGTGCGCGCACGCAGGAGCCGAGAGGGAATGGTGACTGCGGCGGGGACAGCGCGGGCGTGCGGCCACGCACGGGCGACGTGTCTGGGAGAGGAAAGTAGCGAGGGGGTGGAGCTCACCCCCGATGTAGTGGTACGGGCGGTGAGGGTTGAGGACGCGGTTCCGACGAATGGCGACAGCGAGGCGGTCATGGGGCGTTGGGGAAGATGACGCAGGCGACGGCGGTGGCGCTCGCTGGCTCGGGTCCTGCAGCGAGGGAGACGAAGAGTCGGAACTGATGGACACCGCAAGGCAGCGAGGGGCGTGCAGTGGCTATGCGATCGACGGCGACAACGGCGGCCATGGCAGACGAGGATGGAGCGGCGCGAGGGAGAGAGGGGGAAAATATCCTAGGGATTGTCCAGCGCGTGTGGGCGTTGATCTTATCTGCGCTAGGGCTACATCGCTCGTCATGGTGGAGCGCATCGTGCGGTGTGTCCGCTCTGGACGGCCATGGGGTCTCGTGCGTCCAGAGAGATGTAGGAGGAGGATGAAAGGCCGACTTGGGCAGGCCAGGCCGCACTGTGGCTTGTCGGTCCTTAAGTGCATAGTATCTAGTCTATTTCCTTTCTTTTTTTGTGACTAGTTTCCCCTTAGTTTTGTATTTTCATTTTGATCCAAATGAATTTCGTTGCATGCGAAACTTGTCTCAATAATTACTAGGCAATAATCTGCACTACCACAAAAAGTTTGGGAGTTTATTTTTAAAATAGTTTGGACTTTTCATAATTTAGATAAGCATTTAAGTATTGTTTTGGCACTGTTTTAATTATTTTTAAGGCATTTAAACACTTTATAAAACGTTGGTTTCATTTTTATAAAAGCTTTGGGAAATTTTGCAATATCACGAACACTTTTGTTTTGTTGTTTGAATAATTAATATTTTGACTTTATTTTAAATTTGAAATTGAGGTCGAAATATTCTTAATTGTTCTTCTTAGGGCAAAATGGCGATGACCTGGCATAATTAGTGGAAGATTACTGTAGCAAGAATCTCAGGATGTTACAATTCTCCTCCACTAAAAGAAATATCATCCCAAGATTTAAGAGGTGGAGTAAGGGGGAAAGTTCTTGTTACGAAATTCTAACGAGTCTTCTCGGTCTTGGTTGCTCTTCTCGAAGAGATCGATCCATTACATTGATGTCTTCAGTCCACTGCCTCAGGTCATCATGATGAGGTCATCATCCTTTCTTCGGGGTCTTCATCGTACTTACAAATAGGGTAGAAGGGGGTAACTATAAGGACAAATGTCGGTGAGGACTGACCATCGGTAATTATCTCAGGGAATGAAGCTCAAGGTATCTCTCGAGTTGAAATTCAAGAAAGTCATCGAGAGCAAAGTAAGAAGGTGCAATAAGAAGTTTCAAGTGGATAGGCAATCGTTCGTTGTCTGAAACAAAGTGTGAAAGGGTTCAAAGCAATGGGAATAAGTATTGTGTCTGATACCAGAATTGATGATCTTTTGGAAGGTGGCTCATGAAGTACTTGCGCAGCCACGCGTGAGGAATAACCTTGGGAATAGGGGGACGGGAGAGTCAGTTTTGATCCTGTGGAACTGTGGGTTATGGGCCCACCATGCGGGTTAAAAGTAGGAAGGGCGGTGACGTCTTGCACGATCATGATAGCAAGGCATGTCAGAGGGTAGCATGTCAGTTATGTCGACAACAACGTCGGTACCAAGGGCGAGGGACGAAGAGAACCATTTTCCTGCTCGTAGAGCGAGGCGGACCTATAGGAAATATTCTCGTCCATCGGTGGTTACCGGAATGTCATCAACAAAAGTAACAGGGTCTTACTGATAGTGTGGTACAACAAGGTGCTCAACTAAGCAGGGAATTATCTCTCCTCAGCTAAGTCAGATTACAAGAAAGGTTAAAGAAAACAATGGAAAGGAAAATGCGATTATCAAATTAAACAGAACAATGGAAAGGAATATGTTTTTAAACACATATTTCAGGAGTATATCCTTCCCAAGGACAAACGAAGCATGATATCCATGACAGGATTGAAAGTAGAAAACCAATTAGGTAATGGGAGAAGAATTTCATGACATTACCCAAACAACAGTGTTTGAATAATTGATAAGAAAATTAGCATTGTGCTTCAAATGTTCTTATTGATGATAGGAGTACCACATACATGTTTGGAGATAGCATTGACATGGTCTTCAAGAAAAGATCGGAATTTGGATACACAAAGGATCCATCGGGAACAACTTATAAAATAAGTCTTATGATTTCCTCATGGAAGAATCGCTAAGCTTGTTAAAAAGGAAAATATAACAATAGGTCCTCCGGCCAGGTGTGCTAGGCATGACATCACTTTACCGGGTCATATAAAGACCAATGTTTTCACCCTTGAAAATATGTTCCAACCATCATATCTGATTGAGATTTTGGTGTCAGGATACCTCAGACTTAATGCCTAAGAAGGAAAGGTGCAACACAAATTACCGAGATGGCACTATAAGATTCTCGGGGAATGAACCATAGAAGCGAGTCCCGAAACAAGAGTTCATCAATAAACCAAGGAGAGGATGAGGAGGTGGCTGATGGACTCAACGAAAATTCACCAAAATTTCCAAAAGGATGGATTTCCAAAATTATGTGAACAAGGAGATAACATTTGTCAGATCAAATGATATAATTATGTATGCTCAAAGAAAACATACACAATTAAACATTGGTTGAAAAGTGCACCCAAAAATCTGGACTAGGTAGCACGATCTATGTTTGAATGATGATTCAATAAGCAATAGACTTAGAATGAAGCTATCGACCATTAAAGTCAAAGCAATAGGGTTG
Source organism: Triticum dicoccoides (assembly GCF_002162155.2). Lineage (NCBI taxonomy): Eukaryota > Viridiplantae > Streptophyta > Magnoliopsida > Poales > Poaceae > Triticum > Triticum dicoccoides. Next base: position 504,184,629 of record NC_041386.1, on the reverse strand, counting down.
CTAGAAATTTTGAATTTTACACATCACAGACCATTTGTCGGTATTCCGGTTAGAAACAACACGAGAAAGAATGGAGATGGTGAGAAGTACCACTATACCAAGAATTCTTAAGAGGTGGAGCAATTCTCACAACATTCTCGACATAACAGATGGTAATACTCCAAGGTAGATCATAACACCAGCTGGATAGAAAGGAACTCAAGGTACTACACGAGACATGAACAAGTTTGTGTTCGAGGGAAGGCAATAAAGTTGCCGATGATAACACAAATCATCGAGGGGCAAGGAGGGTATTTCTCATCAAGAATTCCATAGAGATCTCGGAAGAACCCAGAATGTTGATGATGATCACGACACCTTTGTCGAGATATTTCATGAAGATGTAATCGATCGGCGATGACATCAAGTCAAAGGAATGATGAAGCGAAAGGTTATTCGAACCAAGGGTACGACACAAACTCAAAATCAAGCTTGTTGTTTAAGGCAAAATTATATGATGAGAAAGATCGACGTAAGGTTAGCTTATCGTCGAAAGTTGTGCTCCAGAAAGAAGGACCAGGCAGCACAGTGAAAATTTAACACAATAATGATATAGCCGATCAGGCTAGGAATGACTTGAAGGATTATTAAACTCACGAGCAATGAAAATTACTTAGAGTTATTGAATCGGAGTGCAGAATCGATTCACTTATCGGTGTTCTTGAGTGTTCAACAACTCAGAGCCCATGGAAAATTGGAGTCGGCGAGAATAATAGTTGATGAAGAACGCATAAGAAGTTATGCAGTTCCATGATATCCTCTAGATAACAGAGGTAAAACTTGAAAGTAGATTAGGATAGAAACTGAACTGGATTGTTGAGTAGCGATAGTAACCTTGTCAAAAATAGACGAGGCACTAGAATGGTTTCCTTTCAGAAATATATTAAATAAATTTAGCATGGTCCGAACCATAGCTGCAAGGGATCCAATATAATGACTCCGGAAGAATTATTCAAATGATTTAATACTTTTGCAAGAAGCTTCCATGATAAGTTCCACATTGGGTCCATGGGCATGAACACAAAGGTTCAAGGTCGACTCCCACTTCTACAATGCCTAACCTTTCATTTACTTCTCATCTTCGAAGAAGTTGTAGAGCACAAAATTAACTGGTAAAACTCCAGAATGATATGACTTGTGTAAACTTTCAGGTTCATATGATTTTAGGGAAGGTATAGGTTCAACCCATCGGGACATCTTAGAAACATATACCACAAGCTTCAAGAGTAAATATCAGTAGCTCAAAAGTAGAGCATGGTTGGCCAAATCATAGAATAGGATTTACCAACATCATTATATATCACGGAAAGAACTTCTCGAGGTTTTTGTATACGAAGGACACTGTCGGATGATAATTCAACAAAGGATCTGACGGTCCATAACAGAGCTGATGTGAGCATCGGCACACAACAGAGGAAGAAAACAATGCAAGGACATTGGATTGTAGAAACAACTGACTAACTCAAAGCTCAATTGCAAAGGAATTATGAATTCCAAGACAAGGGATCAAAAGCAATGCTCTGATTAGTGATGGATAAGTTGAATAGCCTTAGGGTACCATCGATGGCAATTTGATAGGTCGAGGTCCAACTCATGTTTAAAATGCGACTGAACTAGAAGGATGAATACTATGATCTGATTGAGGATTGCGTGCATTTGCAACACATTGAATCAACAGACTCAAAATGATAATGGCAAGGGATGCAACTAAGATTACTATACTTATGGGATTATCCATAGTGCAAGCAAGCAAGAATTTCAAGAGCAATACGCTGCTGAGGATTTTCGGAAGATCAAATAGCATTTTCGTAGACCTTTGTGAAATACATGAACAACTGGTGATGAGCAAATACTTGGTATGTGCGAGAAATTATCCGTAGGGGTATTAATGCGGAAAAGAGCTGCAAAGTAGTGGGCACAAAGGATTCTCGGAATAACGGAGAATTTTTCAGGGTATCAAGTAATAACAAGAGCAGCTGGGAATAAGAGTAATATCGACAGGTGTATGTATCTATCCATAAGGACATATCCGTGGTAGGGGATTGCAAAAGCGACAGGCACAAAGTCTCGAGAGAACATTAGAGAGTATCTTCAGAATCTTCTAGTGCAGCATGCAATCATCTGTAATAAGGGGCTCTCTGGGTGGATGTGATCATGCGATCCTAATGTTAGAGTTATTAAATTTGTTTAACCCAAGTAGAAGAGAGTTTAGAGTCCCGAAGTAAAGATCGAGGAGTAAAATATCATAATACCACCCAAATGGCGACGTGGGCCCGTAAGGCACACAACCATGTTAGTAAAAGTTTTGCAATGTCTAGACTCGACTTCAGCCAAGGAGTGTGGAGGGGGGTTCCTACAGGCAGTCGGCTCTGATACCAACTTGTGACACCCCCGATTTGACCGTACAATAATCATACACGTAAATGTGTACGATCAAGATCAAGGACTCACGGGAAGATATCACAACACAACTCTAGACACAAATTAAAATAATACAAGCTTTATATTACAAGCTAGGGGCCTTGAAGGCTCGAATACAAATGCTCGAAGACACAAGAGTCAGCGGAAGCAATAATATCTGAGTACAGACATAGGTTGAACAAGTTTGCCTTAAGAAGGCTAGCACAAAAGTAGCAACGATCGAAAAGGCGAGGCCTCCTGCCTGGGACCTCCTAACTACTCCTCAAAGCCGAGCTCCACGTAGAAACATCCTCGGGATCTTTTGGCTCCTGGACTCCATCATATGATTGCAATAACCGGGAAAAGGGGAAAAAGAAGAAGCAAAGCAACCATGAGTACTCATCCAAAGTACTCGCAAGCAAGGATCTACACTACATATGCATTGGTATCAATGAAATGGGTAGTATCTGTGGACCGAACTACAGAATGCCAGAATAAGAGGGGGATAGCTAGTCCAATCGAAGACTACGCTTCTAGCAGCCTCCATCTTGAAGCATATAGAAGAGAGTAGATGCTAAATTCAGCAAGTATCATCGAATACCATAATCCTACCCGGCGATCCTCTCCTTGTCGCCCTGTTAGAGAGCGATCACTGGGTTGTATCTGGCACTTGAAAGGGTGTGTTTTATTATGTATCTGGCTCTAGTTGTCATAAGGTCAAGGTACAACTCTAGGTCATCCTTTTACCAAGGGACACGGCTATTCGAATAGATAAACTTCCCTGTAGGGGTGCACCACATTTCCCAACACGCTCGATCTCCTTTGGCCGGACACACTTTCCTGGGTCATGCCCGGCCTCGGAAGATCAACATGTCGCAGCCCCACCTAGGCACAACAGAGAGGTCAGCACGCCGGTCTATATCCTATGCGCGCAGGGGTCTGGGCCCATCGCCCATTGCACACCTGCATGTTGCGTACGCGGCCGGTGAGCAGACCTAGCAACCTCCATTACAAAGGAAGTTGCGTTACATGGTCCAACCCGGCGCGCGCCGCTCAGTCGCTGACGTCAAGAAGGCTTCGGCTGATACCACGACATTGAGTCCCCATAACTGTTCCTGCGTAGTGGGTTAGTGCGTATAGGCCAGTGGCCAGACTCAGATCAAATACCAAGATCTCGTTAAGCGTGTTAATTGATGTAATCGCGGACGCCGACCAGGGCAGGCCCACCTCTCTCCTGGCTGGTCTCAACCTGACCTATCGCTCCGCTACAAAGATCCACACAAAGGGCCGTCGGGAAAGTATGTCCTTTCATCCCCCAATTCGTGAATCAACCGCGGGTACTCAACGAGCCGACCCGACTTTAGTAACAACATGTATCATGTGTAATATGTATAGTATATACCACTACTAGGAAAAACCTTACCAGTAGCATGGGTTTTTGGACTACCAGTAGCATAGGTTCCCACGCTACTGCTATGACGCTACACCTATTTTTTAGCAGTAGCGTGTGTTATACCCCACGCTACAGCTAAAAAGTTAGTAGTAGCGCGCGCAACCCACGCTACTACTATTCCTAACCCATGCTACTACTATTCCTAAGTACTAGTAGAATGCCCTTCTTCCCCCCACGCTACTGCTAAGTAATTAAAAATTAAAAAAAAGTTAGATGCAATATTTATGGATGGAAATCAAGACACATCTAGTGCAAAGGTCACAGAACCATCTTAGCACTTGCAGCGTTCATGTATACAACATTCAAAATCTGAACTCAAAGAAATCATGAGATCCCATTTATACATTAGATGCACACAACCATCACGAAAGGTGGGTACCTTCCCTAGCGTCCCACCACCAACCTAACCAGGCCACTTTTCTAAATGTATCTACCAAGGAGTCGAGGTCCTTCACCTCGGCAACCTCCAGATGGTGGCATCGAGGTCCTCCACCTCGGCAACCTCCTGACGGTGGCATCAAGGTCCTCCACCTCGTCGACCTCCGGCGTCACAATCACCTGGACAATCTGTGTGACACAGTCGCCGGGCTTCACGGTGAAGTCCGTCTCCGAGTTGTTGAAGAGCACGATGCCCACCTGGTGCGGTAGTCCGTGACGATCACCCCTGCGCCCATGTCGGGAAAGTGAAAACTGCTTGTTAGTTCTTGTCCTTGTGTAGATCCGGTAGGGTATTTTCTTCATTTATCAATCTCTTTTAGTCTTCTATGAATCTTCGAAACAGAAACACACCTACTAAATGCATACCCTAGCTATACGTGTTCATGCTATCTTGTTCAACATTCCGTTCAACATTTATTGTTGCATGGATAGGGAAATAGACAACCAAGGACTTCAGAAAATCAATTCCCACTGTTTTTTCAAAACAGGGAATAGGCAAAGTCTATTTTGAATTTTGATATTCCATGCGAACTTCAAGTATATATGCTACCATGTAATCTTGGAACGTGGATCAAAATGAGATTTCAGGCTTTGTCAACCTTACCATGATCAGTACTAAATTCTCTAGGCTGCTCAACCTTTCCTTGTAGGGATCATTTCTTTCACCTAGTATCTCATTGTTAAGTTTGGGAAGAAACCTGCTTACGTTCAGATAGTCATCCATATCCTGAAGAAAAACACAGTATAGATTTTCAGTGACTCACAATATATCATCGAATATTGCTCTGGTTTACTCTAAGAACAATTGTTAAAGATCAGCCAATGTTTTCTTACAATCTTCCACTCTGTGAAGTAGAATAAAAACTGAAAGCGAAAAACTGAGTGATTTCTATTAACAAGACATCGCCTATGTAATATTGTATTGAAATGGACAAATTGAAATATTAGACAAATCTTATTATCTACTGAACACCGACCCTCACTTGTTAATCTTGTTCGGATGTTCACTTACTGCACATCTAAACATCTGCATACAGCTACAAACAGGCTTCTGATGACCAAACATATTTTTTCATCAATTAGATTTACATGGCACATTTCCCCCCATTAGTTAGCTACAAGACTCTACATACATACATGCAAAGCAATTTTCACCAAGAATCAGCTCCTTGCATATATAATGAATTAATTTTTCGTATTATTCTGAATGACAATTTTATAAAAATCAAAAACTACTTTATTTTGAGGTTGTACTTGCAAGTTACATATACTATTCATAAATAAAAAGAAAACCAGGTGCAGTGTTGTACTTGCAACACAAGCAGAGCACTGAAGCTCAAAATGGAAAACAACTTGGCCAACAGCAAGAAGACAGGGGCAGTTATGAATGACCATGTAATATTGTAGGACACAGAGAACTCCCAACAGAACCCTCAGTCGTTGAACAAATTTAATTCAAAATAAAAGGAATACACATTTATGCAGTATGAGATCATGTTAATTGGTTGCAAGACTGAAGATGGTCCAATGCTAGTGCCATCAGAACCGAGCTATTCAAATTCAGTATACTGAAATGTGAAAACAGTGTGCAGATTACTACTATCCATGGTGGAAAGTAAAAGGGACCCAATATATAACTTAAATACAACCTAGTTAGTTAGTGGAGCTTAATTCATCAGCCACATTACTACGGACATTACGAATTGCCATAAGCAAAGCAGCAGCTACCTGCGGGGCTAATAAGCAGTTGATACACCAAAACAATACAGACAGATTGCGCGGACACAAACATTGGTCGATCCACGATATGATTAGAAAGTTAGTAGCATAATGCATCAAGCATGCTTACTAACTTAGTAGCCACCAGCACAATATTCCGCCGCTTATAATATAAATTTGATTATAACAAGAGGAGAAGAGGGGGTGAGAAGAGTTGCCTGGCGACAGGATTAGCTGGTCCGGCAATAGGGAACTTCAAATACTCAGTATCCCATTCAATTTTGACTACTCATGAATTTTGTGGCATCAAATGTGTCAAGATAAAAAAATCATAAAGAAGTTATACTATGATAACCCAAGCTGACTACAATTTGTGAAATCACAAATAGCATTAGTTGACATAAAAAATAAGACAAAAGCTTTGTGCTGATCACAATTTAACTTCATTTTAAAATCCCAGTCACCTTCATTTGTTCACCCATGCCCTTTATCAGCAACTCGGCTGCCACTAAGTCAACGCCACACCTTTTGTGGTCCAGGCTATCTATCCTATAACAGTGCATGACTGAATTCATGACACAAAGTAGTTACAGAACAATGAAAGAATGCCGAAACACATAAACAATAATTGGCATTTATTGCTTCCTTAAGAAGGTTTGCCATAAACATAGCTGAGCTAATTAAGGTAGATTAGATTATTGTTATTTGTAAAATAAAAAATGCCATTGCATCTCATTTAAGCAAAATTCAGCTCTAAGTATTGCACTCCTACATTATACAGTGGATAAACATACATTGAGAACCCGAACAACTAAAAATACAACATCTATTATATACAGGAAGAACAATGCATAAATAAGTGTCTATGAATAATTAAAAAAACTTCAATGTAAATTGCTATTTCTGATAAATAAATGAAGATAAAAAAGCAGCAGCAGGTGAAAGCTAACCTAATTAAAGATTCAGTTTTCTCCTCTCTGAAGTTAAAAAAGTTCCAGTTTGATTGTGACACCTAAGCCATTAATTCAGGCAGAGCATGAGAGGGAGGGAGGGACCTTGAAGAGTAGGAAGAAGCAGACCCAAAGGAGCAGTGGTCTTCTCTTCACTTGTAGGTGGAGCCCTGTGCGTGACCCCCATGGAGAAGAGAACAAGGATGGAGCCCTGCTGCCCTGTGCGTGAGGAATCAAGGAAATCAGGGAAGGTAATCCAAGATGGTCAAGGAAATCAAGGATGGAGCCCTACTGCCCTGCTACCTTGGCTTGACGATTTGCAAGTCCGCTCCATCCACTGGGCCATCTCTGTCGAGGTTGTGGCGGATGGATCTGACCTACACGGCCGATCTTCCTCCCGCTTGCCTTGTCTTCCCTAGTGATGAGATGGGGGGAAGGAGGAGACAATGTGGGAGGCGTCCATGGAAGAGTTGGATCCACGGGCAAAGGGAGAGAAAGTGTGGGGATGGTGGCCAGCGGCGATGGGGAAGAAGGCGCAACATGGCACCGAGGTCGGATCTGGATCGGAGTAGGGAGGTAGGGGGAGAGAGAGAGATAACGTGACGAGGGAGAGAGGGGAACAAGGGAGACAGGCATGTGTGGTGCGCTTAGTTGTAGCGCATATCGGTGAACCGCGCTATCACTAAGTTCGTAGTGGTAGCGCGGTCTCGGGAACACACACTACTACTATGGCCAGTCCTGAGGGCATGACGAGAACCACTTAGTAGTAGCGTGGCTAGACAAAACCAACGCTACTGCTAAGTTATACCAATAGCGTGTTTGGTACCCAGCGCTACTAGTAATTACCAGTAGCATGGCGGCCCAAACAGACGCTACTAGTAAATTTCTATCTATAAGCTATTTCCTAGTAGTGTACCCGTGATCAACACCCGACGTGATCACGGCCCGATAGTATAGCTGGGCAGACTGACAAGAATGTAGACTGACAAGAATGTAGGGCCATTGATGATAAACTAGCATCCTATACTAGGCATTTAGGATTGCAGGTAAGGTATCAACATCTATAGCAAAAATGACAGGGTAAGCATCAGATTAGGATTAACGAAAAGCAGTAACATGCTACACGACTCTAATGCAAGCAGTAGAGAGAAGAATAGGCGATATCTGGTGATCAAGGGGGGGGGCTTGCCTGGTTGCTCTGCAGACAGTAACGGACCCTCGAAGGTGAAGTAGGCGATCACTGGTTCAATCGCGGTCTCGGGGCCTACCGTAAAGAAATAACGGAGGGGGAACATAATAAATAATAGAGCAATCAAAGCATCACAAAGCATAACATGGCAATATGCGGTGCTAGGGATAACCTAACGCAGTTCTAGGTGCTACTAGCGAAGGGGGGGAACATCCGAGAAAGTATTCCCGGTGTTTCACGTTTTCGGACAAATGATCCGGAGGGGGAAAGTTGCGTGTTTGCTATGCTAGGGATGCGCGACGGACGAATGGACTATTCGGATTTGTCTTGTCGTTCTGAGCAACTTTCATTTACAAAATATTTTTATCCAAGTTACAGATTATTTTATATTAATTTTCAAAGTTTTATTAATATTCTGTAATTTCTGGAATTCTTTTAATACGAAAATATTAAATACAGAACTGCTATGGGTACACAAAAGTGTACCCAGTAGTGTGTGCATGTCTATGATAGGTGGGACCTATTGACTGCTGAGTCAGCAGTCAACAGTTTAGTTGACTGGTCAAAGAGGGCCAGTAGGGCCCAGGTGTCATACCTACAGTTTTTAACACTTCTTTTAAAAAGATATTTAGAGGTGGGGTCTACCTGAAATTGGGACACTTTTATTTTAAAAGTTGGATTTAATTAGTTCTAGTACTGGTGGGTCCCGGTGGTCAGCAGCAGATAAGTTGGGAAGGGAGGTTAGGCCCTAAGCTAATCAGGGGCTGGCCCGACACGGCGGTGGTTCTGGCCAGTCGCGGCTGGAAATGGCCAGCGCAGCCGCCGGCGAGCGAGCAGGGTAGGCACCATAGAGGCCTGGGACGGGCGCGCGGGACGGAGCTAGAGCGGCTGACGCGGGCAGCGACGGCGGCCTGGGGCAAGGCCGCACATGGGACGGAAGCAAGGCGCGGGTCAAGGGGTGAGGGAGCGGGGCGACGACAGCGAGGGAGTCGGCGGTAGCAGAGGACGGGGCCGGCGGCATCAAGCAGGGCGGCGTGCCGGCGTGGCCGCGGGGCGGGCACAGCTGCAGTAGTGCACGGCGGAGCGGTTCAGCGCGGGGACGGCTGGTGCGGTGCGCGCGCAGGAGACAAGAGGTAATGGTGATCGTGGCGGGGACAGCGCGGGCGTGTGGCCACGCACGGGCGACATGTGTGGGCGAGGAATGTAGCGAGGGGGAGGAGCTTACCCCTGATGCTGGGGTACGGGCGGTGACGGTTGACGGAGTCCGTCAAGGGGGAGGTCGAGGACACGGTTCCGACGAACGGCGACGGCGAGGCGGTCATGGGGCGTTGGGGAAGATAACGCATGCGACGGTGGTGGTGCTCGCCGGCTCGGGTCCTGTGGCGAGGGAGACGAAGAGGAGCTCGTCGGAGCTGATGGACGCAGCGAGGCAGTGAGGGGCGTGCGATGGCTACACGATCGACGACGACAATGGCGGGCATGGCAGACGAGGATGGAGCAACGCGAGCGAGAGAGGGGGAAAATATCCTAGGGATTGTCCAACGCGAGTGGGCATTGATCTTATCCGCGCTAGGGCTACAAGGCTCATCGCGGTGGAGTGCATCATGCAGTGCATCCGCTCTGGACGGCCATGGCGTCTCGTTCGTCCAAAGAGATGCAGGAGGAGGATGAAAGGCCGGCTTGGGCGGGCCAGGCCGCACTGTGGCTTGTCGGGCCCTAAGTGCATAGTATCTAGTCTATTTCCTTTCTTTTTTTGTGACAAGTTTCCCCTTAGTTTTGTATTTTCATTTTGATCCAAATGAATTTCGTTGCATGCGAAACTTGTCTCAATAATTACTAGGCAATAATCTGCACTGCCAAAATTTTGGGAGTTTATTTTTAAAATAGTTTGGACTTTTCATAATTTAGATAAGCATTTACATATTGTTTTGGCACTGTTTTAATTATTTTTAGGGCATTTAAACACTTTATAAAATGTTGGTTTCATTTTTATAAAAGCTTTGGGAAATTTTGCAATATCACGAACACTTTTGTTTTGCAGAATAATTAAAATTTTGACTTTATTTTAAATTTGAAATTGAGGTCGAAATATTCTTAATTATTTTTCTTAGGGCACAATGGTGATGACCTAGCATAATTAGTGGAAGATTACTGTAGCAAGAATCTTGGGATGTTACACAATATTTACAACTTTTTCACGTTCGTTCGCCAATTTATGGCGTCATTACCCAAAAGGGATTGACAACCCCTTTTACACGTCAGGTTGCGAGTATTTGTTATTTGTGTGCAGGTGATGTTTACGTAGTGCTTCTTGGTTCTCCTACTGGTTCGATAACCTTGATCTCATCACTGAGGGAAATACCTACCATTGCTGTGCGAAATCATCCCTTCCTCTTTGGGGAAATACCGACGTAGTTCTAGCAGACATCAACGCCGACGTAGTTCTAGCAGACACCTCCGCCGCTCCCCTATCTCCTCCTTCACCATTTTGTCCACTCTTACAATGGCTTACGAAGAGTAGTTATCCAGCATCCAAGCCGGCTGGGTGGCCCACCGAGCCCGCCGGATACGAGCTATGCAGCTTGCTGGTCCACCTCCCTCCCCTTGCCCGACGGAGCCAGTTGTCGCCCCAAGCCCGCACACGGTTCATCAACTCGGGAGCACAAGCGTCGTTGTTGCCGTCCACGCCGCTGCCTTGTACCGCGCCTCCTGTGTCTGCGACCGCGTCTCCCATTTCTGTGGCTGAGACTCCCTTGCCAGCGGTCGCGCCATGCAAGCAGAGCAGAAGTCGGGTGCGCGGAGAGCGACGAGTCGGTGGCCAGCGCCTCTGCGTCCGCCGCCATCATAGAGGAGAAGTAGAACATGGGAGGCCGCCGCCGCTTGGGTTCCATGAAGGCTACTGCGGAGGCGTCGCCGGCGTACACAGCAGGTGTCTTGCCGGATCCTTTTGTTGCGAGGACCTTCGTCGACCCCGCATGGGCTCCACGGAAGTGGAGAAGCCCTCTTCGGACTCCATCTTGGGCATCAGCCAACGATGTCAGTTGGGCAGTGGGGAAGTGAGTCGTCCTTTGCGCTGAAACATATACCTCCCGGGCTCCCGGCAGTCCGGTGATCGTGCTGTCGGACATGAGGAACACAAATGGATCGGTGGGTGGCCATTTAGGCTAGGTATTATTATACATGTGCCATCGAGAACTAGCACCGCTTAGTTGATTTGAATGTAATGAAATCCATCATGTTTGTATGAAAATTGGGTATTTTATATGAATTCCGTCATTATTTATATGAAATATAGCCGTGTTTGCATGAATTTCATTTGGTTGGTTTAGTTGTTGTGAGAATGTGTGCGACTCGGTTGGATGGCGTAATTTGCAGGTCGTCGATCGGTCCACGGCCCGCTCGGGCGGCGTGGTGGGACGAAAAAAGCACAGCTCATGCGAGCTCGTCTCCAACGCGCACGCTGGAGGATGCATGAGCACCCGAGCTATTCCTCGTTCATCGGTGGCAAAGGCACCGGTGGACAAAAGGGTCGCCAATATTTTGGCTACCCCAGGCAAGATCCAAACAGCCCCTCCAGCACATTCAAATCCCTTGTTCGCCGTGAAATTTTGCCATGTGTTGTTTCCGTGGACTAACAAGATGCCCGTGCATTGGACAGAACATCAAGATGCATTTTTGACAGAACACTTGTTGTGATTGACCCATGCAGGAGTAATCCATGTGTAAAAACTAATGATATCTCGAGAATTTCATCAAAAAATGATATATCGAGAAAGATGAGAGATAAGGTGAGGAGGAGTGGGGTGTGGTGGTGACTAGTGGTCGGACTGGGCGGAGGCATGGGGATGGACGGCACCGGTAGGCGGCAACAGCCACCATGGCAGATTGTTCTAGTGACTTCGTTTTTTAATTGCTCAGCAATGAAGTTGTGGGAGATAAGGACGAACGAGGCAAGGCCTTGTCTGTAAATGTGGAGAGAGGTGCGGGTATCTTTTGTAAAATTGTCATAGTTTGCTTTCTATCCGTTAGATATAGATCAGACGGTCTATATTACAAGATGGCAGGCACACCATCATCAACAACTCAGTTTTTTATAAGTAGTAGAGATAGAGACTAGGGAGGAGCACCATCTACTACTTCGTGTGATACTCCAACGCTCGATTTGGCGGCCGCAACATCCCCTAGAGCCACTCCCTCATGCGCTCCATTCGACGGGCGCTGTTGGAATTTGGGGAGCACACTCGCGCGACTGCTGGTAGAGAAGACTTCACCGTCGAGGACTTCTTCCCCGACCTCGGCAACCTCTTCCTCAACGACATGGGCGACAACCTCAACGCCGACAGTGCTTCTCCCATTGCACCGTATGTGTTTCTGTCCTTCCTGTTCGAAATCGTGGTAGAATTCATGTTTCTAGTCTGTGTCCTAGATTCAATCTGTTCATCTACTATGCTAGTCCACATGATTAGTTTAATCTCTGTTATAGCCGTCATTATTTATTTTGTGCTTATTCGGATTAAATCTCGTAGTAACTTGCTCATATATTCACCTGGCGCAATATCCCCTACAGCCACTCCTGTTTCATGGACGGCCTTGTCGATGCCACCAAGGTGCCCTGTGTCTACAGGAGTTTCAGCGGTGAGAGGTACATCGACCAGCACTCATTGGCGGAGCATAGTTCCAGATGCGCGCACGCGCCCTGCTACTGCTAAGAGTGCACGCCGATGTTTGAGGGCTCGCCGGTGAGCCTCGTGCATCACCCCACGGCACCGTCGGACGACCACTACTGCCTCGTGGCGGTGAACATCAAGTATGAGACGTGCTACCCATTCGCCATGCCGAAGACACTGGAAGATCACCGCCGCTTGCTAGTCTCAGAGGAGGACGACAGTGTCTTCCTCTTGATCATGGGCACCGATGAGCCCCGTGCAGGTTGCTGCCCCATCTCTGTAGTGTGCATCAGGGGCAACGCCAATGACGCTGACATAAGGCCGTTGTACGGGTGCATGCTCACTGTTACTGCCCCTCAGAGGTACGTGGGCGCCCACACCACCTCCATCACGCTGACTCTGGCTGTGCCGAGCTGCTCTGTTCCCGTCGATGTGGACATGGAAGACGCATGGTACGATTCCCCCCCCCCAAGATGGTGCACGGGGACTCCAAGGAGGTTCACCTGGACATATGCATTACCAAGTTAAATGTTGATCATTAGTCTTCTCTCAATGTAATCCGCTGTCTAATCATGTGGAAACTTCTTATTTATATAGTACAGAACCTTCCATGCATGATCTTGCGCTATTAGAGTATCGCGCTTGAACAAAAGTGTATCCATTTATGGTTTAGTCTAGAATCTTCCATGTATGATTTTGCTCCATTAGAGTTCTCGCTTGTCATTTATGAGATTAACTGAGAATTTTTACTACAGTACTGGTGAAATACTTATGATGAAGCATTTCTTCCATCTCCTCTGCCCCCTTCCAAGTCATCCTGATTTAATCCCTCCGTCTAGGTGTATAAGAGCATGGTTAATACTTAATAGTATAGCCAACTGTTGACTATAAGAAAGTACCATGTCATCTGTAGCCAACATGTATAACAATCGATACTCAAAAACTAATTCTTAAAGATCATTTCTTGCAAAGCACAATAGGTGTTATTTCTTCACAAGTTTTGGATGCAGGTTGAACAGTTGAACGCTTTTTTTTGCAAAAGATACTTTTTATCTATTTCACACGGATGTTTGTGAGCTCTAGAGAAGAAATAATATCCAAAGAAACCTATCGATACTCATTACACATGAGATGACCCCCACATCCTTTGCCAAAATAAACAACTACCTGATCAATGCAGATCACTGTTCCGTGCGACGCACGGGAACCTTACTATATATTAGTACGACCATAAATTTAACTAACATTATATATAGCATGATAAATGCTCATGCATGGCACCAAAAATTATATCATTGGAAACTATGTTCAAATACGAATCCAACGATATAGTTTTTGTTGACATGCACTAACATTTTGTCAGTTAAATCTCCAGTCAAATTCAATGGGGGACTAATAAACCACGACCGAGGTAGAACTAGTGTAGAGGGCGGCACTGCACGAGAGTCTCACCCCGCTCGTGGTGCGGCAGTAAATCCATCATATCACAAAACCCCACCACTCCCAGTAATAATTGGCCTGGTAAAATAAACGGACAAGCAACCATCACATCCCTCCATCTTTTTTGCATTTCATCTCTTTGCATTTAGTTTCTCCGGTTCATCTCGCACACTCGATCCCTAGCTACTACTCCTAGTATCCCTAGCTAGTACTCCTAGGGCCAGTACTTTTGGCGGCTTAAAAAATAGGCCGTCTCTTCCCCAGCTTTTCTCATAAGACTAGTGATTGTGGAGAGTAACATAAGGCGCCTCACTCATTTATTTACTACGACGCCGGCAGCGGTTACCATGCCAGATTGTTCTAGAGACTTCCTTTTGTAATTGCTCAACAATGAGGTTGTGGGAGATAAAGATGAATGAGACAATGCCTTATCTATAAAAATGTGGAGAGAGGTGCGGGTATATTTTGTAAAATTGTCATAGTTTGCTTTCTATCCGTCAAATATAGATCGGACGGTCTATATTACAAGATGGCAGGCACACCAACATCACCAACTCAGTTTTTATAAGAGTAGAGAGTAGATATAGAGATATTTTGCTGTGTGAAAACAAATTTAAATATGAACAAATAATCGGTGTCCGCGGTTTTTTGCCGGGAGCCCGGGACACAGTTGGATGGCCTCATAGTAGTAGTAGTGTAGAGTACTACTTGTACTACTAGATAGTGAGTGTTTACTACTATATCTATGTACTAATTGCAACGCATGCATGTGTTAGCAGTATAATGACCACATATGGATTTGATGGTAAGATTTCTGTAAGTTGAATGTCATATTATTGGTCTAACATGTGGTCAAAGTTAGCCTCCAAAACAAATTTTATACCCTATATGGATTGAGGGAGTACATGCGTTGCCAAGGTTTCTCTTAATCCTTGTGTGCAACGTTTTTATTGAAGCTTGAAATGTGAACATGTGAATGGGAGGGACTACTACAACCCTTCCAAAAGAACTGTAGTACTAATGGTATCGTACTCCCTCCGTTCACCATCTCACATGCTCAGTTTTTTCATTTGATAAGAGGCAAACCATGTGGGGCCTACCTTAGAGTACGTATTGCTTTTGATGTGTCCCATCAACTCGCAGAACGATGAGAAGCTTTCTTAGCACGCCGTCTCCCCCGCCCATGGGTGCGGTGGCTCGCAGAGTCGTAGGACGAGGAGAAGCTTGCTTACTATGCCTACTCTCGCTCCCCTCGCCCATGCACGTGGTGGCTCGCAGGACGAGGAGAAAATTTTACTACTCCCTCTGTTTACTCCTCGTCCCTACCTTTCTTAGAGAGATTATCATATTGTTTGAAATATATGTCTTTTAGTAGTAGGATTAGTACTACAACAATTTCCTTGGACTCCGTGGTGCAGCAAGCTACCCTAGGCTATGTTACTACTCCCTCCTTTCTGGTTTATGGCTCAATTTCAAAATCTCTCCAACCAAGGTAGACGGTGAGTGGTGGAATTAATTTCGTAGTTTGCACAAGTAATTAGTACGCTTGTTTTTCTCAAGAAGTTATGTTTACCGATGCATTCATTACAACGAATGCATGCATGACCACTACATTTCCATGAACTTCTGCATGCATTGGTGAGTTTTCTCCTGACATTGCTTGCATCGGGTGATTTAATGCACCTCAAAATCCAAACATGTGATGGTACTAGTAGTAGAATTGGGACATATAAAACGGAAAAACAATTTTTTAGATGAGCCCTATAAACCGGAAAGGAGGGAGTAGTAAGTAGTACTACCTCCATAGTGGGTACGTACTCTGTAAAATCAGATTTTCCCAAAACTAAGTCGCTCAATCTTTATTTGCTTGTTCCCTTCCTGCCTCGTTGCCTCGAAAAGACTATGCCAAACTCCCCTGCCTACCGCGCAGGAAAAGACCCACCCTCACCTTTTTTAGTCCGGGTTTGTATCGATGGATCGCGTGAAGCAGCAAAAACCAAGCCGTGTCTTGTATTCCTCCGTCGACGCTCACTTTCATGAATTCTTTACTTCCTCTCACCGACATGTGGGACATATAGAAACCGGGTCGATGTGTCATGCACCAAATAATAGTGCAGAACAGCAGGGGGACACACCCAGTCATACCGCCCTAGTAGTAGTAATTAGCAATGAGACGTCAAATCTCAATGTCGCACCTTCCCAGACAGACGAAGCAACCATTATTTCACACTTTGCTGAATCTGCTTCGCCATCATCTCCTTTGAGAAAACCACGTATTGTTTCTGCCATTGTTCTGCCTCAAGAGGGATGCACATCACCTTGGTACATCATGACATGTGGGACCGCATGACAAGCCATGCTCCCCCGCCCACCGCTCGGTAAAATCGCCTCATTTTTACTACTTCCTCCATATTGGTTTACAGGGCATGCACGTCGTTCTAGGTTAAGATTTTAACTGGCTATATATGTGATGAACAATATATGTTTAGAAACTACATCCGCTTAAGAATCCAATGATATACTTTTTGTGACATAGTAACTCATATTTAGTTACTCCCTCCGTCTAGGTGTATAAGTCATCCTAGGTTGTGCACTACGACCAAGGTGGAGGAAAAAATGATAGAACTTAATGTTCTTTGCTAATTAATAGCATTGCATGCAATGAACTAACCACTGCATGTCGTGTTTGGTAGTCTCAAGTCATTTAAAGCATGCATGGACCACATCTCTTATTGGTTGATATGTCATGAAACAAGAAATGAGATGGGAGTTAATGTACCGTGCCTAAGTGTTTTGGGATTATTTGGTTTTGGTAAGATGACTTATACACCTAGATAGAGGGAGAAGTCAAATGGATGACCTAGAACTACATGCACGCCCTATAAACCAAGATGGAGGGAGTAGTATCTTTTTAGATCAATATAGTCAGGATTCACCAAGGAGAAAAACCAAGTTGTACGCTGCTCTTGTCGTGTTGGCATAGCAACTCAAGCAGGGTCAGTCCACACACGAAATGGCGAGACACTTAACAGGACCCCTTTGGCCGACATGTGGATCATCCACCGTCTTGTTCCATGTGCGATGCACCAAATTACAGTTCGGAGCAGCGATTGGACTTGGAGGCACCCCGGTTGTAGCGCCGTAGTAGTAGTAAATGCGTAATGAGGTGTCAAATCACAAAGCCCCACCTTTCCCACAGTAAGATGGACGGACAAAGCAACCATCATTTCACTCTAGGGTGCAAGAGCGTAAAGAAAAGATAAAACCAATGATGCGTGCGGCAGCTACCTAGGGCACCCTAGGGTAGGAGCCTCCACTACAAATCCTTTTTTTGGAAGTGCCTCCACTACAAATCCGCTTCTCCCTTGTCCTCTTGAAGAAATCCAATGATGCATCCGGCGGTAGGGTTTGTAGGAGTACTATGACGTGCTGGGCCACGGCGTAGTAAACGGGAGAGGGATTGAGTTCGAGTTGATGCTTTAATATGTGTGGGCTGCTTGGTTTTATGGGAACGAGGCATCATTTTGGGTTCAGGGACCAGTGGAGATATACGTACAAAAAATTGTGGACGTAAGTTCAACCGAAAGGCAATGATGCATGGACCCTGCATTTTGATATACTCGCGGCCACGTGAAATTTGCTACTCAAAATAATGCATAAATGTTCCTCCAAAAATATCTATAACTAATGGGAAGTGAATGTATGCTTAAAATGAAAATGTAATACCCCCTCCGTCTAGGTGTATAAGTCATCTTAGATTTTTTGCGAGTTAATAGCATTGCATGCAATGAACTAACCACGTGCATGTCATGTTTGAAAGTCTCAAGCCATTGAAAGCATGCACGGCCCACATCTCTTATTGGTTGAGATGTCACGAAATAAGAAACGAGGAGGGAGTTAATGTACCGTGCCTGAGTGTTTCGAGATTATTTGGTTTTCAGAAGATGACTTACACACCTAGACGGAGGGGGTACAAAGAGAAAAATGAATTACAGTTAAAAGAATGACATTTCTAACAAAAATGTGAATGCAAACTACATATGTGTGCACGTGACCAACACATACATTGTCAATACAAAATCTAATGCCAGAAATAACTTATGAGTAACATGCATGAATTGATGATGTGGTGCTGGCATGCATGAAGTACAAAAATAATGTGATTTATGACTTGCATGCATGACGTGTTCTTGTGACATAGTTGCATGTCTAGGAAAAAGCTACTAGTGGGTTGTACTAGCTATTTTGGAATAGAAGATGTATACATGGAATTTGTAGGGAAAGAGATGACATGTATATCAATTCGTATGAGTAGGGATTGGAAAAGAGATGCCATTTGGTTCACATCATAGGAACTTTTCCATTGATTCTAGAGATGCCATGTATCTCAATTCCTATGAAGAGGGATTAGAAAAGAGATGTCATTTGGTTTACATCATAGGAACTTTTCTATTGAATATACGTTGATGTTTATTTTCCTTTGAAATTGTGTGAGTATAGGAATCCATTCATATGAACCAAGTGGCTCTAAAGCTATAAAAATGATATCATGTTTATTTTCCTTTGAAATGTGGAGTATATGAATCTATCCCTATGAACCAATTGGCTCTAAAGGAAAAAATCCTATAAAAATCATATCATACAGAGTTCCTATGATATTCCTCCACACCAAAGGATGGTTGAAATGGCTACAAGTCATACGATGGTCTTTCTTTGTACACTCCCCCCATCTTTATAGTTACGTCTCGAAGATGAATGAAATGATATATACTAGGTATTCCATATGGGCATTTTGGTACACGAAAACTCTGTAAAAGTTTGCAAGGTTCAAATTTTCAATAAAGCTATATGCACTGCATTTTGGAACGGAGGAAGGAGCATAAGACAGTTGCTAACACTCACGTGGAAGATTTGTGTGTCGGGAGAGTGGCTGTTCTGTTAAATGACATGGCAGAACTGACACTGTCGGATGCTGATCTAGCGGTTCTTACAGCGTTCGTCAGGAAACGACTTGTGGCGAACATTTGTCAGATATGATTTATGGACACATGCATTGCATTGATACGTGCCCCCTCTCTCCCACGCACACACGCACCCTCACGAGTCACGACTCTCCCGAGTCATCTCGCATCCACCGTCTATCCATAGGTAGACGTCACACGCAGATGTGCTCTTCACACCCTACCCTCAGAACTTCTAAAAAACAAAAGACGTTGTGCACCTTTTATTTTAACTCACACGGCACACACTTATACTACTACTCTTGTGGCGAACGTTCTTTGGTCATAGTATATTGTACTCTCATGAAGAGAAGCGCTGCACGCACACACTAGTTCTCTCACACCCACTCACGGGTACTCGCAGCGCATTTTTTTGAAGCTGGTACAACAAAATCACTCCACTATATATATAAGCAGGAGCCTCAGTGCTTGCTTTACTAGGGTTCCTCTCTTTCACTCTCTCATGCTCTCCAGATCTAAGCAAGACATACATGGCCACTCTCTCTCTCTCTCTACTCACGACTGGTCACAAATCCGGCCGGACCACCTCGACCGGGGCAGGGGTGTAGGTGCATCCTTCACGCTATCGGCGGCGGCGAGGGAGGAGACCAACGGCTGCCCGCGTGTCCCGATCGACGGTCGTGTCGTTCTCTCCGAGACAGCACCGGCTCGGGAGGGCCTCCGACCCTTTCTTCCACACTACAGCATTGTGGCCAAGATGCGGCCTCCCGACGCTGTCTTTGCCACATGCCGACGACCCTCAGCTCTACTGCCCTAGCTCCCCACGTGGCTGGATGTGAATATTTTTCTACTTCCGTCGGCTGTTTCAAAGCCATCTAGACTTTTACTATTATTACAGGTAAAGCTAGTTCATACAGTCGAATCTAAGAGTTCTTTCAAACAGGGAAGAAAGTGGGAAAGTTGTAGCATGAATCTAGGACTTGGTTCTTGTTGGCGTTCTGGGACCGGGGGTGCCCAGACTTGCCTGCCTCTGGCCCGTGGCGTGGCTCCATCGATGGCCCGGTACGGCCCAACTTCAGCAGCAATAACTCAAGACCCTCGCGAGGTGGACAACACCAAGACCTTCCTAGGGGCAGCCTCATTAATTAGGTTGGCTCCCGAGGGGCGGAGATATCTATGCAAGGTGCACCTCACGAGGTTCGCATGACGTGAGCCATGACGACCAAGGCCATGTGGGCGCCAACGGGCGCACTGTACTAGTTTCCTCTTTGGTGCTAAGGAGGCAAGCACAGGCGCGGGGTCCCGAGGCATCAAGCAGAGGTTTCCATATCGGTGCAACAAGACCAAGACCGCCAGGACAATAGGACGGAGGTCATCACGGAGCCCATGGCAGCATCACCACCAGAGCCTTTTGCAGGCGAAGACTACTTTTTTCAGGATAGCTTGTACTAGTTGTCTCCCTTCAAACTTCGCTGTTGTGGGATCCCTTCCCACCTAACATTTGGGAAGAGGACCAAGGCCACTATAAATAGGACTTAGCCACCACCATAGAGAGAGGCAGATCATTCAGACCATCCTCTCACCCACCAGCTCATCGAGCTCAAGAGCACCTCATCTCCTGAGGCTGTTCATATAGTTCATCCTCAGCCCTCGAGGCAATCCACCACAAAGCTGGACTAGGGAATTACACCACAAGGTGGCCCGAACCAGGATTAATCTATGTGTCTCTCGTTCTTTGGGTTCATCGAGCTAGGTCATGGGATCGTTAGCGAGCGAGCTAGGGAGAGAGTGTTCTTCATGCGCACCCCAGTGTTTGAAATCCGACATTTGGTGCGCCAGGTAGGGGTGCGCTGAAACCTCTCTTCCGTCGACCGGCGCACCACCGCTCCACCGCTTCCATGGCTGATGCTCGTCTGGCTCGTGCTGAGCGCCGAGCCGCTCCCAACGCTCGTGTCGCCCAGACGGCGCCCGTTGGTGGGCCTCCCCGCCGCTTTCCATCACCCGCTACCAACACCGCCTGCGGCCCGGCGGGGAACAAGCAGCAAGCTTCGCCACTGCACCCCTCGGTGCGACGGGACAGACGCACTGCCACCCCGTCGCTAACTCCGGCACGCTCATCATGCCACACTCGTCGTGGGCCCGCAAACGCGCAGGTCACGCTGCTCATGGCGCGTGAGCTCCTGCACTGCCACCCCGTTGATGACCTCTACGAAAACTGGCTGGACCGCATCGCCGAGCTCGTCAGCGCCACTGGGGCCTCTCCTGCACCGTCCCTTTTGCTACCTCGTCCACCCCTGCTGCGGGCGATGTAGCCCTTGGAGCGCCTCCACCACCTCCCCATCAAGATGTTGTCCTCGGACCGAGACACGTGACCCCATGGCGTGACCCACCACGCCAGGCGCATGCGCGTGAAGAAGAAAGCTGCCCGAGGTCCAGCGACCGCAAGAAGGTACTCTAGCACTTCCTCCACCACCATGCCAAGACTGTGTGCCACCTGTAGTGGTGGTGCGTGAACACCAAGATCAGGCTCTACCTCCACAACGAGCCCCGATGACCACCGCGGGCTGCCGTGCCTTCACACCCGAACTGTGCAGCGTTGTCTGGCCCGGCAAGTTCAAGCCCGACCTGCCTCCGTGCTACGATGGCACCCCGACCCTGCCGAGTTCCTGCAGCTCTATGAGTTGAGCATCGAGGTAGCCAACGGCGATGAGAAGGTCATGGCAAACTCGTTTCCCATGGCCCTCAAGGACGGCGCACGCTCATGGCTCCTGAACCTGCCCGCGGGATCAATCTCCTCCTAGGGTGAGATGCGCGAGCGTTTTGTCGCCAACTTCCAGGGCACGCGCGACCACCCGCCTACCGAGTGTGACCTGTAGCACATCAAGCAGCAGCCAGGGGAAACCCTGGAGAAGTACATCTAGCGCTTCAACAACGTTCGCCTCAAGATTCCCAAGGTGGCGGACGAGGCCATCATCTCAACATTCTTCGATGGCGTCCGCGATGTCAAGATGAAGGAGGAGCTCGCCATCCACGAGGACCTATGCACGGCTCTGGACATGTTCAACATGGCTACCAAGTGCCGATGGCTGAGGAGGGGCGCCTCTCCCTCCTCAGGCTCCCAGCTGCCGACCTAGAAGACAAGAAGAGCAAAGTCAAGGACGTGAAGTGCAAGGGGCTGCCGTGCTCGTGGCCGAACCAGAGATGAAGCGTGGCTGCGACCACCCTGAGTCATCCAAGGGCAGCCGCTCATTCTGCGCCTTCCACAACGTACACAACCACAACACCAACAACTGCCAGGAGCTCAGGGCCATCCGCGACGGGCGATTAGGTCAACGCCCCGAGCGCCACGACTGAGGCTATGGTCGCGAAGGAGGCAGAAGTGGAGGGCGCTGGGATAACCGCGGCCATCGCTAGGAGTGGCGCGACTAGCCTCATGAGGACCGATGGCAGGACCAGCCTCGTGAGGGCGTCTGGAGGGACCAGCCTCGTGAGGACTGTCCTCAGGGCAAGGCCGGGCTCCTCCCGCTGCCACCACCACCGAGGAGGAACAAAGACCACCACCAGGATGAGGGGGTTGGGGGCTTCCAGGAACCTTGGGCCATCGCCTGCATCTTGGGTGGCGCTCAGGACCCTGCCTCCTAGCGCATCTTCAAGCAGTTTGCTCGTGAGGTGAACGTGGCCCTCCCCAGGCTCGAGGCCACGCGCCCGCTCAGGTGGTCCAAGTGCACCATCACCTTCATCTCGTCCGACCAGCTTAAGTGTGCGGCAACTGCCGGCGCCTTCCCGATGACCTGCTCTCCCATCATCAGATGGCGGTGCGGGACTCAATGTTCTTTCCATCGAGATGTTCGATCGCCTCCATGTGCCGTATGATCAGCTGCAGCCCACCAAGCCCTTCTTAGGAGTGACCGATGGCTCCACCACCCCGATAGGGCAGATCCGCCTCCCTATCACCTTCGACCAGCACGACAACTACCACACCAAGCTCATCGACTTTGACGTCGCTCACATCCGCCTGCCTTAGAATGCCATCCTTGGGTATCCGACCCTAGCCAAGTTCATGGCAGTGACCCACCAGGGCTGCAATGTCATCAAGATGCCATGGAGTCACGGCCTCATCATAGTCACCTGTGACGAGTAGGATGTGGTGTGTTCCCTTGTGCGCGCCTACCAGGCTGCGACGGTTGAAGACCCAGACAACAAAGGCGCCATCTACCCTCCCGAGGCAGTCCCCAAGAAGAAGAAGCAGCTGCTCCGCCAAGTGCCTCAGGAGAGCAGTGTCTCAAGTGGCACTACCTCAGGACCAGCGCCCATGGATGGGACGCCTCCCTCTCTTGCATAGGAAGGCGCGCCCGGCGCCCTCCTTGGGCTAGGCTCGGGGGCTCTCTTCTGGAGGGCCTCTGACCTAGCCAATGTCATGAGGGCGGCGCTCGGGCACCACATGGAGGCATGCTTCATCGCATGCTTCCCTCCCGAGGGGACTAGGCACAAGGTGCCAGGTGCTCATGAGTTCATCATCAAGATGACTAAGGAGCTTCAAGAGGCGAGAGCCATGCATGGCGACCATCGCCTACCACCTGGCGCAGCTCCTTGTCCTGGCGAGGGAAACAAGTTGCACATCTGCATCAACATCCCCAGGCTCAACAGAGCTGCAACTCAAGAGCACTTCTGGCCTTCGCGCGCTGGCCGGTGTGAGGGCCCACCTCACAGCTACGTTCGCATGCCTTTCGTCCTACCGAGCATGGCTGCCGCCTACTAGCATCACCTGCGGGGCATCCTGGCGGGTCAGGAGGCCAGGCATCACGCTGTCCTAGTAGAGATGGTGACGGTCCTTCATAGGCCTCCCGAGCCTCGGGACCCAGGCGGCTTGTGAGGAGCGCCTTCTTCAACATACGTCTTCGGCTGCTCCAACCTCTCTCCAGCAACGGTGCCAGGTGACATTGAGGGAGTCCTGGATTAGGGGGTGTTCGGGTAGCCGGACTATACCTTCAGCCGGACTCCTGGACTATGAAGATACAAGATTGAAGACTTTGTCCCGTGTCCGGATGGGACTTTCCTTGGCGTGGAAGGCAAGCTTGGCGATGCGGATATTCAAGATCTCCTACCATTGTAACCGACTCTATGTAACCCTAACCCTATCCGGTGTCTATATAAACCGGAGGGTTGTAGTCCGTAGGCAATCAACTCCATACACAACAATCATACCATAGGCTAGCTTCTAGGGTTTAGCCTCCTTGATCTCATGGTAGATCTACTCTTGTACTACCCATGTCATCAATATTAATCAAGCAGGAGTAGGGTATTACCTCCATCGAGAGGGCCCGAACCTGGGTAAAAAACATCGTGTCCCTTGTCTCCTGTTACCATCCGGCCTTGACGCACAGTTCGGGACCCCCTACCCGAGATCCGCCGGTTTTGACACCGACATTGGTGCTTTCATTGAGAGTTCCTCTGTGTCGTCGCCTTTAGGCCCGATGGCTCCTTTGATCATCAACAATGATGCAGTCCAGGGTGAGACTTTGCTCCCCGGACAGATCTTCGTCTTCGGCGGCTTCGCTCTATGGGCCAATTCGCTCGGCCACCTGGAGCAGATCGAAAGCTACGCCCCTGGCCATCAGGTCAGGTTTGGAAGCCTAAACTACACGGCTGACATCCACGGGGACTTGATCTTCGACGGATTCGAGCCACAGCCAAGCGCGCCGCACTGTCTCGATGGGCATGATATAGCTCTGCCGCCGAACAGCGCCTTGGAGGCCGCATACGCATCGGTTTCGACCATTGATTCGGAGCCTACTGCGCCGATCGAGGATCAGTGGTTGGACGCTGCCTCAGGGGCTGCGATCTCAGAGGCGATCGAGCCGAACGCTAGCCCCGCACTCTACACTACCTGTGACTCCGAGGATCCAGACTCCTCCCCGGACTCCGAACCCCCCGCGCCCCTGCCAATCGAATCCGATTGGGCGCTGATAATGGAGTTCACCGCTGTAGACATCTTTCAGCATTCGCCTTTTGGCGACATACTGAATTCTCTTAAGTCTCTCTCTTTATCAGGAGAGCCCTGGCCGGACTGCGGTCAGCGAGGGTGGAATAGGATGATGAGGAAATTCAAAGCCCACCCACCACCCACTTTGTAGCCACTGTCGACGATCTAACCGACATGCTTGACTTCAGCTCCGAAGACATCGACGGCATGGATGACGATGTAGGAGACGAACAGGAACCAGCACCTGTAGGGCACTGGTAGGCCACCTCGTCATATGACATATATATGGTGGACACTCCAAAAGATGGAGATGGCGATGGAACAGTGGGGGATGACGCCCCCAAGAAACAGCCAAAGCGCCGGTGTCAGCGGCGCCGCTCT
The DNA here is from genome assembly GCF_002162155.2 of Triticum dicoccoides. NCBI lineage: Eukaryota > Viridiplantae > Streptophyta > Magnoliopsida > Poales > Poaceae > Triticum > Triticum dicoccoides. The sequence continues at coordinate 504,159,009 of NC_041386.1, read as the reverse complement.
AAATCCCGCCAAAGCAAAAACGGTGATTCCGGCACGGGAGATAATACTACCCCGGATAGCGCCGAAGAACACCCACCTCAGCAAGATTCCGCACAAGAAGATGGAGAAGCCAACCCTCATGAGAGAGCGGCAGACCGAGAGGTTGAGGATGATAACTATACGCCTCCCTCCGAAGACGAGGCAAGCCTCGATGACGACGAATTCGTCATACCATCAGACCCCGCCGAACAAGAGCGTTTTAAACGCAGGCTTTTAGCCATGGCAAGCAGCCTCAAGAAAAAGCAGCAACAGCTTAAAGCTGCCCAAGATTTGCTAGCTGACAGATGGACTGAAGTCCTTACGGCCGAAGAGTATGAACTCGAATGCCCCTCCAAGAGTTACCCGAAGCGCAGGCCGCTACCCTGATCAGAGGAGGAAGCACCTACATCACCAGCGCATGACATGGCAGACTGGCCACCTCGCGGCCGCGACAGAGAGGCCTCTCGGCCCTCCACCCAAGCCATGCCCCGACGCCTCTCAACTAAGGCACGGGAAAATGCACCCGACCTGCGAGACATACTGGAGGATAAGGCAAGACAAACAAGATCGATCTACGGATCGCGCAGGCGCCCTATGGCATGTGACAATGATCTTCACTCCGGATACAACAAATCCGGCCGGGCCGAACACAACAGACATAGCTCTTCCGAGCTACGTCGTGATATAGCCCAGTACAGAGGCGCCGCACACCCGCTATGCTTCACGAATGAAGTAATGGATCATAAAATCCCAAAGGGTTTCAAACCCGTAAACATCGAATCATACGATGGCACAACAGATCTGGCGGTATGGATCAAGGACTATCTCCTTCACATCCACATGGCACGCGGCGATGATCTACACACCATCAAATACCTCCCGCTCAAACTTAAAGGACCAGCCCGGCATTGGCTTAACATCTTGCTAGCAGACTAAATCGGTTATTGGGAGGACCTGGAAGCCGCATTCCTCGACAACTTCCAGGGCACTTACGTGCGACCGCCAGATGCCGACGATTTAAGCCACATAATTCAGCAGCCAGAAGAATCGGCCAGACAATTCTGGACACGGTTCCTAACAAAGAAAAACCAGATAGTCGACTGTCCGGACGCAGAGGCCCTAGCAGCCTTCAAGCATAACATCCGTGACGAGTGGCTTGCCCGGCACCTGGGACAGCAAAAGCCGAAATCCATGGCAGCCCTCACGACACTCATGACCCGCTTTTGAGAAGGAGAAGACAGCTGGCTAGCTCGCAGTAACAACTTATCAAAGAACCCTGGTAATTCGGATACCAAGGACAAAAGTGGTAGGACACGTCAGAATAAGCAAAAACGCCGCGTTAACAGCGACAGCAATGAAGACACGGCAGACAATGCCGGATTCAAAGGCTATAAATCCGGTCAGCGGAAAAAGCCATTCAAAAAGAATAATCAGGGCCCGTCCAGTTTGGACCGAATACTCGATCGCTTGTGCCAGATACATGGCACCCCCGAAGGGCCAGCCAATTACACTAACAGGGATTGTTGGGTGTTCAAGCAGGCAGGCAAGTTAAGGGCCGAAAACAGAGACAAGGGGCTGCACAGCGACGACGAGGAGCCCAAGCCGCCGAACAACAATGGATAGAAGGGCTTTCCCCCACAAGTGCGGACGGTGAACATGATATACGCAACCCACATTCCCAAGCGGGAGCGGAAGCGTGTGCTACGGGACGTATATGCGATAGAGCCAGTTGCCCCAAAGTTCAACCCATGGTCCTCCTGCCTGATCACTTTTGATCGAAGGGACCATCCCACTAGCATCCGTCATGGCGGCTTCACCGCATTGGTTCTCGACCCAATCATCGACGGATTTCATCTCACAAGAGTCCTCATGGACGGCGGCAGTAGCCTGAACCTGCTTTATCAGGATACAGTGCGGAAAATGGGCATAGATCCCTCAAGGATTAAGCCCACAAGAACGACCTTTAAAGGCGTTATACCAGGTGTAGAAGCCAACTGCACAGGCTCAGTGACACTTGACGTGGTCTTCGGATCCCCGGACAATTTCCGAAGCGAAGAGTTAATCTTCGATATAGTCCCGTTTCGCAGTGGCTATCACGCCCTGCTCGGACGAACCACATTCGCAAAGTTCAATGCAGTGCCGCACTACGCATATCTCAAGCTCAAGATGTCAGGCCCTCGAGGAGTAATTATGGTCAACGGAAACACCGAACGCTCCCTCCGTATACGGCGGCTCTCGCAGCGGAGGTACAAAGTAGCCTTCTCAGGCAATTCTCCAGTCTGGCCATTAAAAAGCCAGACACTGCCAAGTGCGCCCGGAGTAACCCACAGCAGGACCTCCTGGCACACTCTGAGCAAGCGTAGCAATGCGGCCCCAACCCCAGCTTTCGCGACATAGCGAAACCAGTACCTCGCATACATAACTACGCCCTTGAAATACCATGGGCACAGGGGAAGGGGCACAATAACGGCATGCCCAAAATACGACTTAAAACGTACTAGGGGCTGCCGGATTCTTTTTTTATTTTTTTCTTACTTTCAGGACTCCATACTTCGGACGACCTGTTCGGCAATTCGACTGCCGCACAAACGATGCAAGATCCAGGGAGGCAGACAAACCATGCCGCATTATGGAACTCCTAGGTGGTCTCTGTTACGAGCGGTATGCCTGTTTTAAATACAATTCCGCGGCCTGCCCCTGGTCAGGACATACTGAATAGTCCAATATCTTTTTGCTTATCGCACTACTTGTATCGTTCGGCTTTGATAAATAGCCTCTCTATAAACAATGCATAACTTTTGTCTATTTTCTGCATTACTCTCTTTTATATATGTTTATTAAATGACATGTTGCACCCGTACACTATGGTACGACAAGTACACCAGGGGCTTCAGTACCCTTTAATATGGTGTGAGAAGTCCGTACACTTTCACAAGTGCGGCACCCCGAACTTATAGCACTATATGCATCGGCTCCGAATCATGATTTGGGTCAATAGTTGGGTTTGCCCGGCTCCTATGTTTTGGTGCCTTACATTCCGCTATATCAGCTAAGGTAGCACTAGGAGAACCACTGCGATTGTGCCCCGGTTGAGCTGGGTTAAGCACCTCAGTGGAGAAAGCTAAAACTGACTGTCATGATGAGGCGAGAGACCGGTCGCTGTTCGAGAGGTTTTTCGAGTCCCTAAAGACTTATGCCACTTCGAGCGGGGAGCCGGATTTGTCCGGCCAAGGCGTGGATAGCGCCCCGAACTCGGTCTTCCGAACTAGGGGCTTAGCCGAAATTTAAAATTATAAAGTTCTATGGCTAAGTGAGAGTGTTCAAGCATTATAGTCTGATTGCCTGGTTCGTTGTGCTGAGCGCCTCCCTCGAAGGACCCAACTATGGAAAAAAGAGCGCTCAGGTTTATCACGAACACCCCAGCACTAGTGGCATGGGGGCACAAGCCGATGACTGGCCATCTCTCAATTTTTTGATAAACGGCCGCACAGAAAATAATATTTTAAATTCAACAAGCATTGCTTATGCGCCTATGAACAAGTTTTCAGCGCACAGGATAAAAACGAGCGAGTTTATTCAAAAATTACATACTTGGTACATTCATCCGCCACAAGGCGGGCACCCACAAGAACATCCTTGTAATAGTTCTTGGGCTTGCGATGCTCCTTCCCCGGCGGCGTCCCGTCCTTCACAAGCTTCTCACCGTCCAGCTTACCCCAGTGCACCTTTGCACGAGCAAGGGCCCGACGGGCACCTTCGATGCAGACGGAGCGCTTGATGACCTCGAGCCTTGGACAGGCCTCCACCAGCCGCCGCACCAGCCTGAAGTAGCTCCCAGGCAGGGCCTCTCCGAGCCATAGCCGAACTATGAAGCCCTTCATGGCCTGTTCGGCCGCCTTGTGGAGCTCGACCAGCTGTTTCAGCTGGTCTCTCAAGGGCACAGGGTGTCCGGCCTCAGCATACTGAGAACAGAACACCTTCTCTGTCGAGCTGCCCTCTTCAGCTCGGTAGAATGCGGCGGCGTCAGATACGCTGCGGGGAAGATCTGCGAATGCCCCTGGAGAACTCCGGATTCGGGTAAGTAACAAGTAGTTTACTTTTATATTTCTGCTTTGCATAAAGAATGCCTTACCCGCTGCTATCTTCTTCATCTCCTCCAGCTCTTGGAGGGCCTTTTGGGCTTCGGCCTTGGCAGACTTGGCAGTCTCAAGGGCCGCCGCGAGCTCAGACGCTTGGGTCTTTGACTCAAGCTCCAAACTCTCATGTTTTTTCATGAGAGCCTGAAGCTCTTGCTGCACCTCGCCGACCTGAGCCCCAAGTTTCTCTCGCTCGGTGCGCTCCGCGGCCGTTTTCTTTTTGGCCTCGGACAGCGCCTGCTTAAGGGTCGCCACCTCAGTCGTGGCCCCCATAATAAGCAGTGCAATCCTATTATTTTTTGCAATCACGCCTCTTTATAGGCACTTTTTCTGTAAGGTACTTCCTACCTTCTTTTTCCTTGAGCTGCCGCTTGGCAAGGCCGAGCTCTTGCTCGGTCCGCTTGAGGTCCTGTTTCAGGACACCCACCTCCGCAGTCAGTGCGGCGGTGGATAGCAGCGAAGCCTGCACACGCATATTGACTCTTTATTGTTAGACTCCTGTGAAATTTACTAGATCCTCTATTTGGCTTTTCTTTCCGAATGCCAAACAGAGCATCAGGGGCTACTGTCTATGCGGTACTACTTTTATATATTTTTACTTACCTTGAAGCCTATTAGAAGGCTAGCACAAGCTTCAGTCAGTCCGCTCTTGGCGGACTGAACCTTCTGGATCACCGTACTCATAATAGTACGGTGCTCCTCGTCAATGGAGGCGCCGTCAAGCACCTCAAGCAGATTGTCTGGCACCTCCGGTTGGACGGAGGCCGCTGGCTCAGAAGGCTTGCTCCTCTTGGAAGGAGTTCGCCTACCGCGGTCCGGAACTGTTGAAGATTCCGGCGCGGTGTCCGGCACAAAGCCGGACTTGGAGACCTGGGGGGTCTTGTTCCAGGTCGCCTTGCGGCTCCTCCAGGACCACCTCCTCCTGCCCCGGAGCTTGTTGCGACGCCACTTCGGCATCGTCCGCAGTGCGGGGGGAGACAGCGGGCGGAACTGAGTTCACGTCCGATGAATCCAGGGAGCCACTCGACGACTCGTTGAGTTCGGCCCGGGGCGGACTGCATAATTACATTCGACATTAGGGAAAGCTATGCAACAAAGGAACATCATGAGTTATTCTGATATCCGAACTTACGATTTCGCCGGACGCTTGGCCCTATTTGGCCACTCCTCTTTGCCCTCTTCGGCGTTGGGGGCGTAGTCCAGCGGAGGGGTCTTCCTTTTCCTAGACCCCTCGGCCTCCCCCGTTGGGGCGGCCTTCCTCTTCTCTCCTCCCTCCGCTGGGGGGGAGAGTTTTCTCCTTCCTCCTCCTTGTTTTCGTGGGAGGAGGGCGTCTCGGACTCGTCAGATGACGAGTCCAACACCACCACATTACAGGCACTCTTTCGAGTCCCCGTGGCCTTCTTCTTCTTGGCCTTCTTCTCCGGCACCACATAAGGCGCCGGAACCAGCAGCTTCACTAGGAGAGCAGGGGCTGGGTCTTCGGGCAAGGGAGACGGACAGTTAATCGATCCAGACTTCGCCCGCCAAGCCTGTCAAAGGTAAGGGAGTTTAGATCCCGCATAGAGTCAAACTATGAAAAAACTTAACATCCTGTAAAAGGTGAAAATAGCTTACCTCGCTTGCGTGACGCTGCGAGCTGTATCCGCGGTCCTCGAAAGCGGATGTGGGAGCCTCGGCGCCTTTGGTTAGCACCTTCCAGACGTCTTCATACGTCGTGTCGAAGAGCCTTTTAAGGGTTTGGTGCTGCGCCGGGTCGAACTCCCACAGATTAAAGTCCCGTTGTTGACACGGGAGGATCCGGCGGATGAGCATAACCTGGACTACATTGACGAGCTTGATCGGCTTGTTCACCAGGGACTGGATGCATGTTTGCAATCCGGTCACCTCTTTTTCGTCGCCCCACGACAGGCCCGTCTCTTTCCAGGACATAAGCCGCGTGGGGGGTCCGGATCGGAACTCGGGGGTTGCGATCCATTTTGGATCGCCCGGCTCGGTGATGTAAAACCACCACGATTGCCACCCCTTCAGGGTCTCCACGAAGGAGCCCTCGAGCCATAGGACGTTGGCCATCTTGCCCGCCATGGCACCTCCGCACTCCGCCTGGCTGCCGCGCACCACCTTGGGCTTGACGTTGAAGGTCTTGAGCCAGAGGCCGAAATGGGGGCGGATGCGGAGGAAAGCCTCGCACACGACGATAAACGCCGAGATGTTGAGGATGAAGTTCGGGGCCAGATCATGGAAATCCAGGCCATAGTAAAACATGAGCCCCCGGACAAATGGGTGGAGTGGAAAACCCAGTCCGCGGAGGAAGTGGGGAAGGAATAGTACCCTCTCATGGGGCCTTGGGGTGGGGAGAAGCTGCCCCTCCTCGGGAAGCCGGTGCGCGATGTCTTTGGACAAGTATCCGGCCTTCCTTAGCTTTTTGACATGGCCCTCTATGACGGAGGAGACCATCCACTTGCCTCCCGCTCTGGACATTGCTGGAGAAGGTTGAGGTGGGAAGTGCGGGCTTGGGCGCTGGAGCTCGGGTGCGCAGGAGATGGATAGGCAAGGGAGGAAGAAGGCGTAGGTAAAAAGGTGGATCCTTGTCCCCTTATATGGGCGGATGCGGTTGTGCGTCCCCACCTGCCTAGTAAAACTCGCTTGCCTCCCAAGTGCCGTGATAAGTGGCGAGGTTGAGTTACCCATGTCTGTATTGATGAGAATCCCGTAAAGGGGGGGGGGGTACACGATCTCTGCTTTGACAAGACGTGCCAAGGAAACCGCCTCGCAAAACACGCTGAGGTGGAAAAGTGAAAATGATTCAAGTGAAGGACTTGGCTGTAGTGTGATGACGCACTGCGGAATACGTCAGCAGATTTGATTTGTGTTAATATTATTTTCTCTATGGCAATATGTGGAAGCTTATTTTGCAGAGCCGGACACTACTCTTGGTGTTTACAATCTTCTATGAAGGACTTGGAGGAGGAACCCGCCTTGCAATGCCGAAGACAATTTGCGCGCCGGACTCGTCGTCATTGAAGCCTGGTTCAGGGGCTACTGAGGGAGTCCAGGATTAGGGGGTGTTCGGGTAGCCGGACTCCTGGACTATGAAGATACAAGATTGAAGACTTCGTCCCGTGTCCGGATGGGACTTTCCTTGGCGTGGAAGGCAAGCTTGGCAATGCGGATATTCAAGATCTCCTACCATTGTAACCAACTCTATGTAACCCTAACCCTATCCGGTGTCTATATAAACCGGAGGGTTGTAGTCCGTAGGCAATCAACTCCATACACAACAATCATACCATAGGCTAGCTTCTAGGGTTTAGCCTCCTTGATCTCGTGGTAGATCTACTCTTGTACTACCCATATCATCAATATTAATAAAGCAGGAGTAGGGTATTACCTCCATCGAGAGGGCCCGAACCTGGGTAAAAAACATCGTGTCCCTTGTCTCCTGTTACCATCCGGCCTTGACGCACAGTTCGGGACCCCCTACCCGAGATCCGCCGGTTTTGACACCAACTGACATCTTCCAGTTTATTTAGTGGGGGCGCCCCTCGTTCTGCGTCATCCCCAAGTCGCATAGTCCTGTCCCTGCGGCGCATATCCTTTTGTGTCTTTAGTTTACCTTGTTGGGGGCGCCCTCGGGCTGCATCATCCCCAAGCCGCATGGGTCTTTCCCTGCAGCATGTATCATTCTTGCATTAATCAGGACTAGCTTGCCTCATCCCATGAGTTACTTTATGATTATCACATGCCTGTTCGGTACTTAGATACCATGAACGTCGTATGCCCTTGCAAATCCACCCACGACCGCCTCATGATTAAGGACTGGGACGACGTATGTGCTTGTGTACGTCCCTACAGCGTCGCTAAACCCAGGAGGCTGAGCTCTGGCTCAGGAGCCAGCTCCCGTGTATGTCATCTCCCATGGCCCTTGGTGCCTTGTTCTTGCATGAGTTAATCGCGGGCAGACAAGCCAGGGCGCGCGACCCAGTGCCTCACCACCACGGGAGCCGCGCGCCGGTTGTATTTCTTCAGGATTTTTCGCATGAGAAGACTGGGCACAGCGTCTGTGCTCAGGTCCGTCTCTACAGCGTTGATAAACCCAATGCTTGAGCTTTGTCTGGCGGGCCGGCCCCGTTCACGTCACCTCCTGGGGTCATTGGTGTTTGGACTTTTCATGTGATCACCTTAGGAGTTTAATTTGGCGCAGGTTGTCTAACCATATCGTAGGACCACCACAGCTGTCAAGAATCAAAATCAGGCGCAACCCGCCTTGAGGTAGGGCCTCGTGAGTCACATGCTAGCTCACGAGTGCCCAGACACACCTCGTCTGGCCTTGCCGTGCAAGCCACGTGTCAGGGCGGGGGCTATGCCCGTGCAAGTGCGGAAGCGCTATGCTCCGTGCTGGTGATAAACAACTAGGGGTGGCCCCATGGCCGCATAAACCTCAGGGAGCCACCAGGCTCAGTGTCTAGCCTCATCGCAACACTTTCCCTCGGGAGAGTCGCCGAGGGGGCTGGGAACGGGGAGCTACGCTCAGGTCATGCCTAGTGTACGCCACCCTGCCAGGTCCCTCGGACCTAGTCATCACGCGCCCCTCCCGAGTGGGACCTCAGCGAGGACAGGTATGGGGGTATATTTGTACGTCAAGAGGGAGTCCTGAGCATCATGACTTAGGAGCCTAACTGGCCACGTAGCCCCTCACCCCTTGGTCTCATCCTAGCGATTCGAACGACCCAACGGTAGCAGAGGCATGCGCGGGGCCGGGCCCTGCCGATGCAGAACGCTAAGGCCTACTTTCGCATTCCCTTCCCGAGGGCTGTTTGTACGTCAAGGGGGACTCCTGAGCATCATGACTTAGGAGCCTAACTGGTCATGTAGCCCCTCACCCACTGGTCTCGTCCTTGTGATCTGGACGACCCAACGGCAGCTGAGGCATGCGTGGGACCGGTTGCGCTGACGCAGAACACTAAAGCAATGGGAAGGAAATCGCGGAATCATAACAAATTATTACAAGACATATCATTTCTCCAAATGCCAAATAGAAGTTTTAACACCTCCATGAGGCACGGTGCATGTCGGAGGGAAATAAAAGTGGAGAGGAGCACCTCCAGCAAGCCTTCTCTTCAGCCTTGGGCGCTGACGTCAGGGAGTGCCCCTTCGTCGACAACGTCGCTGTTGCCCATGGCCGTAGGATTGGCGGCACCGTCAGCAGGAGGCGCATGGTCGACGGTGAGGAACTTCTCCAGCAGGGCATCCACTAGGTCCTTCACGGCTTCGGCAGTAGCTGTGCAGCGCTCCTCGTCCACAGGCTCAAGCAGAGCTCCAAGGTCGGTGTTTGGGTCGCGAAGATGGAGGTGGCTAAAGATGCGCATCATAGCCGAGGAGGAGAGCGCGCGAGCCTCCCCTTCCACCATGGTGCCGACACCATTGGCAACGCCCTTGAGCGCCTCGACAAGCTAGGGGAGCAGCTTGGCGGGGCCTTCTTCAGCAGTAACCAACGGCTCCTTCAACCCCCTTCCGTAGAGTTCCCGCAATGCCTTGCAGGACCTCTTCTCAAGGGAATCGAAGGCAGCACGATCATTCGCAAGGATGTTAGCCTTCGCCTCTAGCAGGGCCTTCCCCCCCTCCACCTCCTTCTCCAGCTTCTCCAGGCGATCGTGCTCCGCTGCTTGTGCCCACGCCGACCGCTCCAGCTCAATGTCACGGCCGGCGACCGCGTCTTCTCGAGCCTTCAGCTTCTCCTCCCGTGCCTCATGTTGACGAGCCTCGACAGCATGTTCGTTGCGTAGGGTCTCTAGCTAGGCCTCCACCTCCCGACAGCACTCCATGGTGGCCTCGGCATCCTTCAACGACACCTCGCGGGCGGCCGGGGCCAGGTCGGCAGCCTTCTTACCCTCCTCAAAAGCTGCCACGGCCTGGCCCCATGCCACCCTCACGGATGCATCGGATCGCAGCCACCCCGAGACCAACTCCAGTCGCCCCGACGCCAGCCAACGGTCGGCACCCTGAAGGTCATCGCGAAGCTGGGTCAGCGCGAGAAGGGCGTCCTCCAGGGCATGAGGCAAAGCAGGGGGATCACAGCCTAGTTGTGCGATAGAAGGGGGAAGAAGCGGCAACGACACTAACACCTACAGGCTAGCGGCAGCAGAAGGGGTTGGGGGATCCTGAGCCTTTGCAACCTCGGCAGGTGAGCTGGGGGCGGGAGCCTCAGGAGCGGGCTTGGCTACGGAGATCGCCTTCTCCTAAGTATAGGCTTCTGGATCTCGCGTGGATGACCCGGCCGCTGATGCGTGGGAGCCATCACTGTCCTTCCGGGCCGGAGGCGACGCGGCCACGGCAGGCCACTGGGCCACAGGGGTTGCGGTCGCCCCCTTCTTCTTCTTCACCATCGGCGTTGTCCTAACAACACAAGGGGGAGGCATCAAGAAACTACAGCGAGGACATGAATGAAGGATTAGGACGAAGCACTTACTAGTCCACGGCAGCGTACTCCCTCATCCTCTTCTAGAGCACCAAGCCCAAAGGCTTCGCAGGCTGGGATACCGGCACGCGAGCCCCAGGGGCAGATAAGGGTACGGTGGCCGGACCCGCAGTAGCGCCAGCTAGCGACGAAGTAGAAGTGTCACCTTAGGAGATCAGTGCCCCTGGACCTCGTGCCCCCGGCAGGGTGCGGCGACTCCCTCACCGGATGCTCGCCGGCATCAGTGTCGTCAGGAAGGGTGCAGAGGATATCTGCCAGGCACGGAGGAGAAGTCTCCCCCTCCCCCTCCCGGGTCGCTTCCAAGTCCGACCTCTCCTCCTGGACGGACTCATCGGAGGACACCACAACCGGGGCTCCAGTGGGAGCTTGCGGCACGAGCCCGTGCTCATTGAAGACGGGCATGGCGGCGGCGATCTTCGCCCCATCCAGGCGGCGGTACAGTGGAAGATTGGAATTAGGAGGGTACCCCTGGTCCTCCCCGACCAAGAGGTGGAGGGCCTTGTCCAGGTCCTTGTCAGACAAGGCATCCAAGCATAGGCGGAGGTCACCTCCCTTGTCCGTGAGCTTCCACAAGGGGCGCGAGCGCGCATGGAGCGGAGCTAGGCGCTGCGCCAGGAACTCCTTGACGATCAAGGCCCCCGTCAGCATCTCCGCCTTCAGGTTGTCAAGCTTCAGGTCGGTCACCATCTTCCCCAACATCTACTCCGCCCGTGGGTCGGTGAGCTTCGCACTATTCCACCCCTCGTGAGGCGCTGGCATCCCTGTCGGTAGCACCAGCCGAGGGTAGGGGCTCTTGGCATCCATGAGGACCCACTTGTTCCGTAAGCCATTCACCTTCTTCCCGGCTCTCGAAATTGCGTTGCTTCCGTTGGCCGCAATGAAGTTGGGGCACCCCGAGCATTGGCCCTCCTTGTTTAGGAGGTAGAAGAAATGGCGAAGTAGCGGCATGGACATCACCCCCACCTATGCTTCACAGTAAAAGGCAAAGATCGACATGAGGAGGATGGAGTTGGGATGGAGATGGAGGGCGTGGAGCTTGTAATGGCGGAGGACGGCATAGAAAAATTCAGAGAAAGGGGGGACCAGCCCCGCGAAGGCACTATGCATGAAGAAGGGGTAGAGGGTACTACCTGAGGCCTCCGGTTCAGAGGAGCCGGCCCGAAGTGCGGTCTCTCCCCCCTCATTGCTGCCGCCCGCCGCCATCACGAGCGCGGCGGCGAGGTTCTTCTCCGAGATGGTGGACGCGCTTAGGGCGGGCTCGAACCAGGAGTTCGAGAGCACGGCCTTAGCCTTGTCGGTGTCCATGGGCTGCGTCCTCGGGGGAAGGTTTCGGCCGATCTGGAGTCTCTTTGGGCAAGAAGGAGAAGGGATCTGGAGCAAGACGAAGGGAGAGCAATGAAAGCCCTGTGGTGGGCGCCAGCCCTTTTTGTCAAGCAAGGACGGTTGCCAAGGAAACGTGGGAAGCGGACACACCTGCGTCCCATCAATCACCACACGTCAACCGAGGCCGCAGGTGGTTGGGGCCCATGGCTCTTCGCACTTGCCCTTTGGCTTCGCCTCGAAGCCAAGTACGAGCGCGCCTTGGGCTGGGGGCTACTGTCGGCGTTCTGCGACCGAGGGTACCCAGACTTGCCTGCCTACGGCCCGTGCCGTGGCTCCATCGAAGGCCCAGTACGGCCCAGCTTCAGCAGCAATAACTAAAGACCCTCGCGAGGGGCCAAGCCTCGCGAGGCGGATGACACCAAGACCTCCCTAGGGGCTGCCTCGTTAGGTTGGCTACCGAGGGGCGGAGATATCTATGCAGGGTCACGTCTCGCGAGGTTCGCATGACGTGAGCCATGATGACCAGGGCCAGGTAGGTGCTAGTGGGCGATGTGTACCAGTTTCCTCTTTGGTGCTAAGGAGGCAAGTGCAGGCACGGGGTCCTGAGGCATCAGGCAAAGGTTTCCATATCGGTGCAACAAGACCAAGACCGCTAGGACAACATGACGGAGGTCATCATGGAGCCCACGACAGCATCACCACTAGAGCCTTTTCCAGGCAAAGACTTCTTTTGTTAGGATAGCTTGTACTTCTTGTCTCCCTTCAAACTGGGCCGTTGTGGGATCCCTTCCCGTCTAACATTTGGGAAGAGGACCAAGCCACTATAAATAGGACTTAGCCAACACCATAGAGAGAGGCGGATCATTCAGACCATCCTCTCACCCACCAGCTCATCGAGCTCAAGAACACCTCACCTCCCGAGGTTGTTCACCCACTGTACTAGTTCATCCTTAGCCCCTCGAGGCAATCCACCACAAAGCTGGAGTAGGGTATTACACCGCAAGGTGGCCCGAACGAGGATAAATCTCTGTGTCTTTCGTTCTTTGGGTTCGTCGAGCTAGGCCATGGGATCGTTAGCGAGCGAGCTAGGGAGAGAGTGTTCTTTGTGCGCACCCTAGTGTTCGAAACTCTCAAGGGTCTGCAGAACCCATAATCTGACATTTGGCGTGCCATCCGTGGGGAGAACGCTGGAGTAGGGTATAGGTTCGACCCTCTTGGGATGAAGATGGAGGGCGTGGAGCTTGTAATGGTGGAGGATGGCTTAGAAAAATTCAGAGAAAGGGGGGACCAGCCCTGCGAAGACACTATGCATGAAGAAGGGGTAGAAGGTACTACCCAAGGCCTCTGGTTCTGCGGAGCCGGCCCGAAGCGCGGTCTCTCCCCCGTCATTGTTGTCACCTTCCGCCATTAGGAGCGCGGCAGCGAGGTTCTTCTCTGAGACGGTGGACGCTCTTAGGGCGGGCTCGAACCAGGAGTTCGAGCGCACGGCCTTAGCCTTGTCGCTGGCCATCGGTTGCAGCCTCGGGGGAAGGTTCACTACAAAAAAAGACACATCCGTGACATTTTGGGCCGAAAGAAATTTTTTCTGTCATACATATGACACTTCTATGACGATAATTGTTACAAAACCCAGTATCATCATAGATGTGGTGGGCTCCTACTTCTATGACAAAAAATCATGACAGAAAATGGGCTTTTCGTCCTGGGCGGGCCGGAGACGCAGCTGCATAACATTCTTTGGGTCGTCCATGACGGAAAAACCGTGGTAGAAGCGAGGGGGAGGAAAATTTCGAGGAGTTCCCGGTTATGGTGGGAGGTCGGGGGCCGAGTGATGCGCGTTTCTCTCGTACACGTACGCGCGTGTGTGCGAGGCGTTGGCTCTAACTGAACCCGAGCAAGGCGTTGGGCTCTAACTAAACCCGAGTGATTGCACTGCAGGCTACGCTTTACTGAACCCGAGGCGATCGATCGATGGCTGTTAACTGAACCTGATCGAGCGATTCCTTTGCTATTGCTGCTAATTGAAGCCAGTCGATTGGATGAACAGTGAGCGTTGCGGGGGGGTTGGATGAATAGTGAGCGGTGGCGTTGCCTCTGGATGAACAGGACCCCGTGGTGTGGAGGGCTGGATGAAGAGTAGACGGTGGAGGGGTGCCCGTGGAGGGGTGGTTGAACAGGACCCCATTGTGTGGAGGGCCGGATAAACAGTAGATGGTGGAGGGGTGCCCGTGGAGGGGTGGTTGAACAGTAGCCGGTGGAGTAGCGCGTGGTGGAGGCTGGATGAACAGGAGCCCGTGGAGGCTGGAGGAGGTCGAAGGTAGCCCGTGGAGGCTGGAGGAGGTCGACGGTGGAGATGAATAGTATCCCGTGGAGTCTCGTTTTGCGGTACGCCACACCCCTTCCGACGAACAGGACCCCTGTTTTGACCGTAGGAGGTCTGTTTCGTCCGTTTTGCGGTACGCCACACCCCTCCCGATCAACAGGACCCACGTTTCGACCGTAGGAGGTCCATTTCGTCCATTTTGCGGTACGCCACACCCCTCCCGATCAACAGGACCCCCGTTTCGACCGTAGGAGGTCTGTTTCCTCCGTTTTGCGGTATGCCACGCCCCTCCCGATCAACAGGACCCCGTTCCGAACGTAGGAGGTCTGTTTCCTCTGTTTTGCGGTACGCCAGGCCTCGTTTCCATCGCATGTTCTGTCCAGGCCCTCCCGATGAACACGAGCACGCATTCCGTTCCGACCCAGCCGGTTGGCTCCCACGCGTTCCGTTGCCTCCCGATGAACATGACGCATTCCGTTGCCTCCCCATGAACACAACGCATTCCGTTGCCTCCCCATGAACACGAGCATTCCATTGCCTCCCCATGAACACGACGACGACGTTGTTTCTCCGTTTCGACCCAGCCATGTACACGAGCCCTGGCCGTATGTATGCGCGAGTAGGCGTTCGAGACCCCACCCATATATACACATAAGTGACCGTATTTTCTTTCTTGCACCCTGGCCGTTGTACATACATGTACATGCTACGTGCGCGCCTCTACTACGACACGTGCGCGCCTCTATATCGACCAGTATGTACGTACATGTTCGCGACCAGAATGACAATGCTACGTACGCTTCGACTAGGTGGGTCCCAACTGTCAGGCACTTCCTTGCGTGCGAAGATGTAGCTGGTGGGTCCCAGCAGTCAGGGGGGCGAATCGTTTTCTTTTTTTGCCCGGACGCACTTCCTTGCGTGCGAAGGTGTAGCTGGTGGGTCCCAGCAGTCAGGGGGAAACATTTTTTCGCGAAATACGGTGGCCCGTCCGATGGGTCCCCGTTGTTAGGTGGAGGAATAATTATTTTGCACGTAATAAGGAGGCACTTCCTTGCTGCGGCCGTGGACCCAGCTGTCAGCCTCTCCACGTATAGTCCATGTCCGATAGAAGCCATTCCTGGACCACGTTGTCCACGCCGCACCAAGAGCACCAGGGCGGTGGACGACAGTGAGACCTAGGAAGGGGACGACGCGGAGCCGGGGAAGACGCGGCAGTGGATGCCCACGCGTAGAGGAGTATGAGGGTTCACTGGTCCGCTGCGGTGTGAGGCTGCCTTCGCCGCAGAATAACAGGGGGTGTGGGTGAGTAGAGGGATGGCCTGGCCAGCGGTGGGAGTAGTTGGGGGCGGTGAGGCCTCCACCGCATCGCAGCCGGCCACGGGAGGCAGGAGCATGAGGCACGACCGGCGCTGGTTTGGGCGGCTGGAGCAAGAAGACCAGAGGTTGAAGAAGCACTACTGCCGTTGGATGGACATCGTACGGTCACTGGAGCTAGAATCGTGCATATTGACTAAGTTGACAAAGCCCTCCGTCCCCGTCAACTTAGTAGGCCCACAAGTCAGCCTGCCACTATACTGTGTCCCAGTTAACAGGGGGACTATTCATTTTTTTGTGCATAATAAGGAGGCACTTCCTTGCGTGCGAACTTATAGCTGGTGGGTCCGAGCTGTCAGCGGCGGTAACGTTTTTTTCATGAAATACGGAGGCCCTTTCAGTGGGTCCCTGATGTCAGGTGGAGGAATCATTATTTTGCGCGTAATAAGGAGGCATTTCCTTGCGTGTGGTCGTGGACCCAGCTGTCGGCCTCTCCACGTACAGTCCACTTCAGATGCATGTCAGTCGTTGACCATGTTGACCAGGCCGCGCCGAGAGCACCAGGGCGATGGACGACGGCGAGGCCTAGGAAGGGAACGACACGGAGGCAAGGAAGACTCGGCAGTTGTTTCCCACACGAAGGGGGGTATGACTGTACGAGGGTTTACTGGTTCGTCTGCCGTCGCCGAAGAATAACAGCAGGTGTGGGTGAGTAGAGGGATGGCTAGGCCAGCGATGGGAGTATGGTGGGGCGGTGAGGCCTGCACAGCAGCAGAGCCGGCCGCAGGGAGGAGGGAGCAGGCAGTCCCGCCGGTGCTTGTTTGAGCAGCTGGAGCAGGAAGAGCAGAGATTGAAGAATCACAACGGCCGTTGGATGGACATCGTATGGTCACTGGAGCTAGAATCATTCATATTGACTAAGTTGACAAAGCCCTCCGTCCCCGTCAACTTAGTAGGCCCACAAGTCAGCCTCCCACCATGGTGGGTCCCAGCTAGCAGGGGGAGTATTCATTTTTCTGTGCGTAATAAGGAGGCACTTCTGGTGGGTCCGAGCTGACAGCAGGGGGAACGTTTTTTTTTGCGAAATACGATGGTCCATCCGGTGGGTCCCAACAGTCAGGGGCAAACGTTTTTTTTCACGAAATATGGTGGCCCATCCGGTGGGTCCTAGCAGTCAGGGGGGAAACATTTTTTCTGCGAAATACTGGTGGCCCGTCTGGTGGGTCCCTGCTGTCAGGTGGAGGAATAATTAGTTTGCGCGTAATAAGGAGGCACTTCCTTGTGGCTGCCATGGACCCAGCTGTCAGCCTCTCCACGTACAGTACTCTTCCGATGGAAGTCGATCGTTGACCACATTGACCACGCCGCGCCGAGAGCACCATGGTGGTGGACGACGACAAGGCCTAGGAAGGGGACGACACGGAGCCGGGGAAGACGCGACAGTGGATGCCCACGCAGAGAGGAGTATGAGGGTTCACTGGTTCGGCTATGGTGTGAGGCTGCCGTTGCCGCAGAATAACAGGGGGAGTGGGTGAGTGGAGGGATGGCCTGGCCAGCGGTGGGAGTATTATGGGGATGGTGAGGCCTCCACGGCAGCACAGCCGGCGACGGGAGGTAGGAGCATGCGGCACGACCGGCACTGCTTTGGGCGGCTAGGGCAAGAAGACCAGAGGTTGAATAAGCACTACGGCCGTTGGATGGACATCATTGACCACGCCGCACCGAGAGCACAAGGGCAGTGGACGAAGGCGAGGCCTACGAAGGGAACGACATGGAGCCGGGGAAGACACGACAGTGGCTGCCCACGCGGTGGAGAGTACGAGGGTTGACTGGTTCGGCTGCCGTCGCCGGAAAATAATAGGAGGTGTGGGTGAGTGGAGGGATAGACAGGCCAGGGATGCGAGTATGATGGGGCCGTGAGGCCTGCCCGGCAGTAGTACTGGCCACGGGAGGCGGGAGCAGGCGGTTCCAACGGCGCTGGTTTGGGCGGATGGGGCAGGAAGATCAGAGACTGAAGGAGCACGATTGTCGTTAGATTGACATCTAACGGTCTGATGCTGGTAGAGTCGATTGTTGACTAAGTTTCTTTTTTGAGAAACCTTGTGTACGCATGAACTTAGTAGGCCCACAAGTCAGCCTCCAAATCTGTGGCAGACAACATAAAGCCCATTTGCTATTTTTTATAATTTGCAGCCCATTTGCTAATCCTTACATAATTTATTACAGCCCATTTTCTACCCAGGACCACGGTCAAAAAGTTCAACCTTATTTTGCATATTTCGGTGGAGTCCGAACTGTTGTAATCCCGAAGTGATAAAAATTTTTTAAGAACTTATTGATTTGCCAAAAAATCGTTTTGTTTTTGTAAGCAATTAAGACGTGGGACAATTGAGTTGGTTTAAGGGAAAACCAGTGGTAAAATAACCAGCACTGGGTGGGAAAAAACAACAAAAATAAGGATGTAAATATGAAAAGGGAATTTTATGTGTTTTCAATATAATGATACGTGTATATGAACTAGTAAAACTATAGGTAGAGATTAGAAAACGGATGTAGGACATGCGTTTCAAGAGGATAATAGAACTGGGCTGTGTGTTTGATTCAGTAAAAAAAACTGCCTGTGGATGTTGTAAGACAAAATATAACTAACGCTGGCGGGCCAGAGGCCAGTAGATACCTGGTGGATCTTTGTGCCCCATTGTCGTCATGGGCTGGTCCTGTTAAAAACAAAACCAACCCCGGGCAGTCTACATCCCAGTTGAAACTTGCTCGACCTGAAAAAACAATATACGTGCTCAATAAACAAAAGAATTCTGCAAGTATAGACTGGTAACTGGGATGCAACACGGATATTGTTTTTTATCATGATAATAAGTACATGCACTTGTTTCGAAAAAATTGGAGAACTGGGAATTCGAACGGCGGGTGCTTATGCTTCCCATCAAATAATAATCAGGTGCCTGAAAATTCATTTCGAAACAAATGATTCAGCTTTATATCCATGTCGACCCTCGACATGATGGTTGGAAGCAAATGCAAGTTCATACCGAAAGATCGTTAACAACAATACAAACTTGCGGACGACAAGGTAGTACAACTACCAATACCAAACTAACTTATAATCTTTTTACTCCTGGCCCTGGTGTTCGTCTGGTAGAAAATCTTGCAGAGGACCAGCTCCCGTTCCTTCTCTTGCTCCAGGTCCCCGAGGTGGTACTGGTGCATCACCCAGTTGGTCCTCTGCTGGTCGAAGTTCTTGTTGGTGTGCAGCACCAGAACCTTTTTTGCTGCCTGTCTGCCGACCGTGGACCATCATCGGCAAGGTATTGCCGGTCTTGTGCCACATCGTGTGCATGCCACACTCCGACTATATCTTGCGACGCGTCCACATGCCCCTTTTGAACGCCCTAAAATTATGCTGGAAGAAATGCTTCCTTAGGCCACTCAGTGTGATACCTGCAGTATTGTGGAATGCAGGTTTTAGTGTACCTAGTTGGCATTTTCATAATATCTTTGGCATGTTGCAGTCACTTGTTTCACTTTTTATTAACTGTCAAATTGTAACTGCTTCACCAGGTCTGCGTCTAAAAAGAAAAATAGAGCTATAAACAAAGGAATATGTTTGTGCAAGTAGACGACCGATCGGTGTCTTACATGGAAGTTTCTCAGGTTGGGTGTAGCATATGCCATGCTCGCTGTCGATGGTTGGTATGAACAAATCAATGAGAGACTGAAATCTTGCACTGTCAGCACTCACTTTGGCCTCAAGGTGCTCGATCAGCTCCTGATCTGTGGGATCGAACTTGACGCCAGCCGGCAACACCGGCCAGTCCTTCTTCGACTTGCATCGGTAATTCCAGTTATATGGTACTCAATGTATGATCAATCGACTGTTTTAAGTGAATGATGAAAGATTTCGACAGATAAGTGGTACTCCAAATCTGAAGTCCAGAATACCCGAACACGCCGCAGGGATTCTTGTGTCACCTCACGCGCAGCGTGTTGTCACGTCAATTCAATGTGTGGACATGATGAATAATTTGACCGACGTATACTAGTACTGCTACTGTACTACTTACTAGTCGTATTTAGTGTCACAATTTATACATAGGTTTAGCTAACAAGCCTAACTGATATATATATATATATATATATATATATATATATATGGCTTCTGCACAGCATCTCCATCATCATTATCAGTACATCCTACGCAGGTGAGTTAGGATGCACTTGATCCCAGGAAGGTATCTATCCTTCAAACCAGAGGAGTGCTTCAAACTAACAACAGTACATAATAGCCAACAAAAGAGGGTCGTGCTACAGTAGCAGAATACATGGCTCAGTCTAGATATCAGCACGAATCAAGTTGTGCATATTTGCTGTTGGCATGAATCACATCGCCGCATGTCGGGTTTGCAAAAGCCATCCATCGCATGGAAGCTTGATTCCTTTCACACACTGAAGATTATCTGGCAACAAGCTGTGTCGAGAATCTCTGTATATGGTGATTCATGAAACCCATGGTATGATGTGTAAACACAGCCCCCCTCTCGAATGGAAGTTGCATAGCACAATAATCATCACTAGTGATATGATCGATGATTGGTTGGATGATTGGATAATTGAGCCCGGGGAACAAGGAGTGGTTGCCGAGGTTGTAAATCCGCCTCCAGTTGAATACGCCTGGCCCAATGGAGGGATCTTTCTCGAACACGAAGCAACCATAGCCATCAATGTCACGAACGCCCCACGCATTGTACTGCATGTGGTTTGATGTAATGGTTTGGTCAATTTGGTACATGCGAATGAGCATCAAATGACCGCCGTCAGCTGAACGAGCGATAAACCACCACCCATCGGCTGGTATGATTCCAGGTCCTGGAATCATGAAGGCCAGCGCATTTGCGTCTGCTGCAACAATTCAAATTGGAGACCAGAAGGACAAAAATAAACAATCATGTTCATAGTATGTGTGGAATTAAGATTATTATAACAGTGACACATATCATAGACAGAGAATTACAATGTCGTGGTCATAAAAAATAAGCCAATGGCTTTCATATTCTAGCAATATGTCATGGTTCAAACATCATGTAACAATGAGAGGAAAACAACTATGACATCGCCTACTCATATTCTACCATAGCACTTATTACTACTGTTCTCATATCAACTCTAAGCAATAACATGCATTGTTATAAAAATCTTGTAAATGAGAGTAACATATAGCAATCATGATGTTATGGTCATAATATGTATTCTAACAATCATTAGATGCCAATTGTTCTCATATCAACTCTAACAATAACATGTGTGGTCATAAAAATCTAGGAAATGAGAGGAACATATAGCAATGATGTGGTTATAGACATGCTATACATTCTAAATTTGTAACAAATGAACAGGCAGTCGTATTCATAAGGTAAAGATGAGATGAGATAGAACAATTACACGAGATAGATTCCACCAGTATAGGCAGCCAATATGTGCGTCGACCGCGTAAAAGATGCCATCATGTACTATAGCATCAGACAGAAATGTTGCCTCAACAGGATTGATGATTAGCCATAACCATGTATGGCAACCGGATTCCAGATAGACTAATCCCATGTTGAACAAGGCAATGAGCTTGTAATCCATGTAGTCTTCCGATGGTGTGGGCACTTCACAGATTACAACTTTCTGCAAACAGAGGTCGAGCCAAAAGCTTGACGCGTCTCGTGCGTAGTAGGCAGGAGTGTCCGGCGAGCCGCGTGGCTCGATGGCGGCAGTATCCAACGATGGAAGGGTGATCTCTCGCTAGGTGTGGATATCCACGAGACGCCACGGACTACCGGTGTGGTGGATGAGGACGATCCAGTTGGCCTTCATGCCCGCCCAGTAGTGGCTGCGCATGAAGGACAGGTGGACGGGTAGTGGTAGCATGTCGAGGGGCACCACGACAACCTCCGTAGGATCGTGAAGTCGGTGTCTGGGCCACCTACGAGGATCGGGCATCAGCAAGCAGTGTGTCTTGAAACGAGCCGGCCGGTTGCAGACGAGTAGACGGTGCAAAGACACCGAGCATGCGGCCAGACGGACGGTGCTGAGTAGGTCCATATGACTACAGATCTGCTCCAAGAGAACATCGGGGAGGGAATTCCAATCGCGGCTCTGCGTGTCAGTCGGTTCTTCCATTGGGGTTTTCGGTACCTGCGAGCCAGCGGGGAAGTGGTTTCGGGCGGGCGAGCGAAGAAGCTTCTCCTCGTGTGGCCGAGCAGTGAGCGGGGGGATATGGTACGCGTGATCTACCAATGAAGATGGCGCGGGCGGGCGAGCAGTGAGCGGGGGTAAATGGTGTGCGGCCGACGATGGGGAAGAGAGGAGGAAGAAGAAGAGAGGAGGAGGAAGAAGAGATGGCAGTACTAGGTAAGGCTGATTTAGTAACACCAACACGCTGGTTCAGCTTATTAATTACGTGTCCCATCTGCTGCAGCGTGTATTGTCACTTCACTGTGAAGACTAGTTGAATAGTTCTGTTTGACAGAGATGGGGAATAATGGATCGCGAGGACTTCCTTTCTATAGTATCCCTATGCCTCTACACTCACTGCACTCATTTTGCTCCATACCTAGTCACTTGTTGAAATCTGTAGAAAGACAAATACTCTGTATTTGGGAACAGAGGGAGGCTTTTACTCCATACTATTTGGGAACAGAGGGAGTATCACCATATGGGGGAACAGAGGAAGCTTGAAATATGAACATGTCGATGGGAGGGAGTAAGCCACATGCATGCATGCATGCAACGTGCAACACTCACATGTACACATGGACGCATGCAACACTCACGCACCCATGTGGCACACAACACACGACGCAACACACACGCTCACGCTCAAGTTCTCAACCTACTCCCTACGTCCGTGAAAGACTGTACATTTAGAGATTTACACATTGACCAGGGCATAATTAACGCCCAAAAGTAGAAGACTTATGTGTGCATGCGACCATTGAGATAAGAAGATTAAATGAAGCTCGTTGCATGCTGTAATTAAGGATAGACATGTAGCCTATACCTACAGCACAAGTTGGTGCATTAGTCAATCAATATTGATTTAGATTAAAGGCTAAATGCATTTGAAGTGTAGATGTACATCATGTACTACACTCTTTGTTTTATAGCCGATGTACACTCTTTGTTGGAAGACCGAGGGAGGACACGTGCATGCACTCACATACACAGCCAGGGCGGTATACGCGCAAGGGTTGGACTCATGTCGCGCCTGTGTAAAGTTTTGTTTAACTGATTTCTTTGCTCTGCCAACTGACAGGTGGGATCCAGAAACCAGGTGACAATTTAACCAGTCAACAAAGTGCCACGTCGACTATGTGGTCGGTCAGTAGGGTGTAATACGGTGCTCTACGATGAGCTAGTGATCGTATAATCGCCGCAAAACTATATATAGTGACCGTAAAGAGCGTATTGTTACATACGTTGACCGCCAGTGTATTTTTATCGTTTCAAATTAAGCCATATTAATCGGAAAGGATGCGGTATGGACTACTACTACTAGTACTAGTACTGCTTTGATGTGTCTCGTCAACTCGCCGAACGAGGAGAAGCTTGCTTACTACGCCTCTCCCTCGCCCACGCGCGCGGTGGTTCGCAGGACGAGGAGAGGGTTTTGACTACAACGCCCTCTCCCTCTCCCTCTCCCTTGCCCTCGCGGTGGACGTGCAACAGTTCAATCGGTGTCAGATTGCCAGAAGCATATTGTACTGTAGTATCATCATTGTTGGACCTTCCGAAGAGGCGAAGAGCCAAGTGCAAGGTTCACACAAGTACGAACTGTTGAACCTTCCAAAGAGGCAAAGAGCCAAGCACAAGGTTTTATAGGAGTTGTCGTCCTAGTAGGAGTGTACTACAACTATAGCGAATGATGCTACTATATGATGCCGCCACCTCACATATATCCAAAGTTGTGCCACCTTTTTTTCTCAAAGAGCGTGTTGGAGCCCGTGCAACAACCACACAAGTTGCACGTACACATAACACATTTACTAGTAATAAATTCTGAAGGACAAATCCCAGTATGCCACACAAGTTCATCTCCAATTCATGTGATAAATTTGTGCATGACTAGTCTACATATATTCACAGTGCTACCGTTCACAATTACCGTACTCCACTTACACGTTATAGATGGGTTACATGTCCTCCTCTAGGTTCCAGTCCCAGGTGTTCTTCATGGATGGCACGATCCATAGCGGTGGGCAACGGGAATCATTGTCGCAGCTTTCTAGTCGGGTTCCACACGATGGAGACGCAACCAAGCTGAAGCGGCATAAATCAGGGATAGTGTGTCCCAGCATGTCGTTCATCCAGCGGTGCGCACTGAAGACACAACCATGCTTCATGAACGGCAGGCCTTCTGTGTCGTGCACGGAAGGTGGCATCCACTTCACAATGGGGTAGCTGTCCCCGATGAAAAGCGAGTACTCTCCAAGAGTGTTCCTCAGCACCCACGTAGCATCACGGGGGTTGAACTCGGCGCCGTTCATCTGGTACACGCGGCATCTCAGATCTGGACAGATGGTGACATACATAGTCAAGGTCCATGCATAATAATGTTGTGCTCAAATATGGCGGTCGGTAATACTGTGCAGCAAATAGTACTACTCCGGTATAGAGGAAGTAAAATAACCGGCTTATTATATATAGCCACTCTTGGCTACATGGATGAGATAGTAAGACATGGAAAAACAAAAATGGTGGCAGCTAGTGGGTTCAAGTCTTTAAGGGCCTAGCTAGCTATACGCGTCCTCTAAGGTAAAAAGTATTCCTACAAGTACTACAAAGTATACTACTAGTACAACAATGAAAGAGAAGGCGAGAGGGTTAAAAATGGAATACCTGGGTACATATGGTGATGGTCCGATCGTGGTAGATTGTGTGACCATGTTGCACATCAGTGGAACCATGGGTAACGACTGCTAAGATAGTTGATCCCAATATGCCAAAGTCAGCTACAAGGTTCCAGGTTAGACCGAATCACGGATGCAAATGCACATCCAGGATCGGCGATCTTATTTTGATCGGGGGATGACTAGTCCCTGCAAAATAATGGAGTACCGTTAGGGATGCAAATGATGGTTTGTGCATTCCGTTTGTAATCTCCCGTACCGTAGGATGGCAACCAGATGAAACAAGTCCCCTGGCTTGTCACCGCGAAGATGCGGCCTAGATGGCGCACGGCGTCTTCGAATGTGTAGGGGTACAAATCTGCCGCCGCCAACATGCGCCAGCCTCTGCCGTTACTGCCTCTTGCATTGATGGCAATCCTTATGTCAAACACTGCGATGAGGTAGTAATTGTCGTAGCCGCGTCGCTTTGTCAGCGGGTCCGCAATTGCTATCTTCTTCAATCTCATGTAGGCATCATCATACGTATTCAAGCCCAGCCAGTCTGGAAGGCCGATCCCAATGGTGGAGAAGGTGTCTACCGGAACGGCCGCACTGATGTGGATGTTGTGCAAAATGATGGTGGTATCTGGCCGGAGGTATGCAAGCCAATCTTTGTTGGCACCGACCCAGACCTATATATAAGATGGTGGGCAGCGGAGAAATTACGGGATGGAAATGGAATAACTAAGTACTACATGATCAAACTCCATTATTGACCTGCTCATCGAACAAAATCCGACTACCTCTCAAAGTCGACAACTCTAGCGGAGTCAACGTGCAACCATGGCCAGGGAGCGGTGGACTGTTCGAAGGATTGTCCCATAGAAGAACCTTCTTCTCGAGGACGCATGGAAGACCAACAAGCATGGCCTGTTTAAGCAGCGTCTTGAAAAAGTTGGTGCAGGAAGCACCGAGTCTTGCGGCAGTGAGGACGTTGGAGCGGCGTGCGATTTCTCCCACAGGATCGTCGTCCAAGGTCTCCCAGCCCCGACGAGGAGGAGAACCGCCTGGCAAATCCATGGGAGCAGCGACGAACTGCCTTCTCTTCGGGGGGAGGGGAACTGGCGAGGAGGAGATAAGAGCGTAGTAACCGCAGGGCCTCGTCCCTTCCAATAGTAGATCGTTCCTCAGCGAAGGGGTGAGGCTATTATTTACTACTAGTACTCCCTCCGTCCAGGTGCATAGGGCACCTAAGAAATGGCACCGTGAACTAGGCATATGTTGATTGGACGCTCATCACGTTTTTCTCTCCCTGTAGTTAATCTCGCATTAAGTGTAATGATGGTAGGACTAACCATGCATAGGCTAACGGATTGTTTCACACAATTCTTTAGGTCCAGCTTGCATGCATGCAAAGAAAAAGTAAATGGTAGAGGCGGCTGATTGGTTTGCATATGGACGGGAGATAAATGTGAAGCTGAAAATTCTAAGTGCATTGGGGTAGGCATACAAGTCACTAGTGCTAACTAATGAAGGGTGACTAATATACTTGAAAATCCTAAATTCTCTTAGGTGCCTTATGCACCCGGACAGAGGGAGTACTAGCATTATGGAACCTTATGGGATTGCATTATACTATAAATAATAGCACTAGTAAGAAATTTTTGGCACTAGGTAGTAGTTTTTGCCGTGGATTAAGAAATTTTGGTATGTTTTTGCCATTTTTTGTACACGCCAAGTGTCAAAAAACGTCTTACATTATGTGACGGAGGAGTACGTACTCGTACTGTAGCAGTACTAGTACTACTTTTCTCAACTAGTAGTGCGATGTACTGTACTTCTAGTCTAGTCTAGTATAGTGCACACGTTTTGAACTCTTGAATATCAGGGCCAAGGAGCTACAGTTGGAAGTGGAGGGTACTACTGTTCTCTAGAACCATCGTTGTACTATCAATGCAGGGGAAGTACACCTGTGTAGTGGCCTAGTGGGTACTCTCGGTGCTCTATTCATCCGCTCCTCTCACGTAGCTGGCCTACTCAGCCGCTCCTCTCACGCACACACTAGCAGCCTGTTTATCAGCGACGGTTACTACAGGGGCAGAACATTTGATTTATTAGATACAGCGAGACTAGGTTTTTCGCTTCCATTTGTGGAGGTGTAATGGATCTCGTCGAACTTTGTTAGTAGTTCCTTTATGAATGAGATGAAGCAAAGCTTTTGCCTCCGTTTCAAAAAAAACATGTCAAGAGGAATTTATTTTATAGTAGAGCCAATAATGGAGTGAAGTCCATGCGTGCAACGGCACAAGCTACAGAGTAGTAGTAGAGCACTTTACGTACAGAGCCATATTGCACACTCGGGCTTAATTGGGAGGCGCTAGTTTAAATATGCTACTAGCTGATGAGGAAGCTGCAAGCGAGGTGCGTCTAGGGCGAGCACGCGAGCCACAGGATGCTGGGAAGGAAAACCCGTTCATGTGGCTAGGCTGTCCAGTGCACCCAGATTGTGGGGCCGCACGTCCATTTGACATCAAAACTAAAACTACCCGTGTAAAATATTGGCTCACAGCAAAGTGTAGTAGTACTATTTTTTTAAAAGGTCGTCGTGCGTTCGGCCGGGATCGAACCCACAAAATGAGGTATACACTCCCGCGACCACTAGTAGTACTCGTTGGAGTACAACGCAACCTAGAATCGCCTTTTGTCGCTAGTAGTACGTACATTGTTCCTTACAAGAAACCCCTAAGAGCATGGTTAAAAGTATAGCCAGCTGCTGGCTATAAGCATGTGCCATGTCATCTACAGCCCATCTTATAGACAACATGTACAATAATAGATCAAAAGAGTGTACTACTTTTTTATTATGTGGCCCACTTCTCATTCTCACAAAGTGCCTAGGAGCATGTGCTAGAGATGGCTCTTCATGAAGAGCCCGCTTACCTTCTCTCTCCTCTTCTCTTTCCTCCA
The DNA here is from genome assembly GCF_002162155.2 of Triticum dicoccoides. NCBI lineage: Eukaryota > Viridiplantae > Streptophyta > Magnoliopsida > Poales > Poaceae > Triticum > Triticum dicoccoides. Next base: position 504,131,565 of record NC_041386.1, on the reverse strand, counting down.
ACTAAGCAGAAATATACTAGTTTATTTCTTATAGCCTGCTGACTCAGCTCTATTGTACTTGCTCTAATAATGCAAGAAACCACTAAAATGCCAAGAAACTACTACCACTTGCATACGTGGCAGACTTAAGATAAGACTACCTTATCAACCATTGTACATGCTCTTACCAACATATGTGTCGCAAGAGAGGTGGTACTCTTCCATATGTGCTTAAGTTATTGATCTCACTCGGAAAATAGATTGTAATTTGTTTACTGTAGTTTTCTTGTCCGTACCAAATCATAGTGGCTAGTTGAAAAGCAAACATTGGTTGCAAAGTAGCTTTGTCCGGTTTGCACCTTCAGATCCTCCATGGCACGGCACTATACTCGTAAAGCTTATGGTTTCCCCCTTTATATTCACTACCATCATCGTAGGTGCTTCATGTCGTGCTAGCACTGCTCCTCAAGACCTCAACCCAAAGCTTACGTGTTGAAATACGAATCTGATATGATGCTCATATCACTAAAACAGAGAACGTTTAATTGGTCACCTAATGTTCCTATATTCATTTCTAAAAGCATGTGCGCCACACACTGGTCTAGCTAGTTCCACTTTCCTGATTTTTCTCTTGATGCTTAGGGTTTTCCCATTTTATCTACTCTACTATGATCTGTGTAGGTGCTTTCTGTCATACTAGCATTACTCCACCCTTCAAGCTAAACAACACAACACTCAGAATTCGAAAGCTTAGTTGTTCAAATATGATTGTGATATGATACTGATATTAGTTAACCGACACATTTAATTGGTTAGCTAAAGGCCCCACTTGAGTTTCCAAATGCATGTCGCGACATATAGAGAGACAACATAATTGAATTTCTTTGTCACTTATTGACCGTACTTTCTTGTCCATACCAAATCTTAGTTGTTACTTCAAAGCAAACATCGGTTGCTAACTACCCTTTGCGCGGTTTGCAGCTTCAGATCTGCCATCCCACTGCCACGGTCAACACTGTACTCATCATGCTTATGTTTTCCCCATTTTATGATGACCACAATCAGCCTACATGGTTCGTGCCGTAATAGCACTGCTCCACCCATCGAGCTAAACAAGCTTAGTTGTACAAATTCATATATGATATTATTGCTGATATTAGTAAAACTGAGAGATGTTTAATTGGTTACCTAAATGTTCCTACTTTAGTTTTGAAATGCATGTGAGCCACATATGGAGAGATCGGAAAGAATAGTATTTCTCTGTGCGCTCTGGTTCATCATGGGTGGCCAACCGACATTGTATTGAAAGACTTGTAATATCTTCAATCTGCTTGCTCTTCTGCTCTTCTTTAAGATGATACTCTTCTCTTGCGGTCGACTGGTCAGGTCGAGTTGTTCTCCCTTAGTATATTTTGAATCTGTCAGGTCAGGTCGACTTGTTGTTCTTTACTATATGTTGAAGCTATCATCTGCGAAGTGTCATCACTTCTAGAGCTCTCATATTTTGAGTAGTATGCCACATTATATTAATGCACACAACAAATTACAGCATGCATGGCATCTTTTAAAAGAATTGCAGAGATAGCACAAAGGGGTTTATAGGGAGGCAGTATTGGATTAGAATCACTTCTGCATTACAAAGAAAATCTCACTTGTTTTTATGTTTTCATGCATGTCTGATATTGAACATTATCAAAATGAATATGAGAATGGGCACACGAGAGGAATATTGCGGAACGATCCACTGGCTAAGAAACTTGGCATGGTGGAGGATGGCCTATCTTATTCACCCATCAAGGTGCTTGCTCTAACTTTGCAAAGTTGTATTGATCGCACATATTTTGCATCTGACCTCTTGCATTACTTCTACTTTGTCAAAATATCGGACATCGCATGGTTTTTAGTGCTTTTTGAGCCAGGCAGTCAGCCAAGGAAGGAAGTTATGGTGTGGAAGTCTTCTAGTCTGTCTTCCCCTTCAAGCTCTCGAGTACGCTAGGGGAGAGGTATCGAAAGTCAAAGTATAAATCAAAGTGAAAGTAAGAAGTATAAGTAGTAGGCTATCGATTAGGTTTTTCTACTTAATTAAGCTGCTTATGCAAAGTTTTAGAATTTGTTCACATAGGTAGCGTGATTGGGGGCATATTTGTTGCTTCCCAAGGTAGTTAGTTCACCACACAGGCATGTTAGTACTAAACTGCAGAAAACTATTAAGTCATCCAATTCATGCCGCATTGCAAGATTACTCTACCACTCTATAAATGGTATATAGATAAGTGTCTTCACTTCATCAAATGAAAATCAAAGAAATTGAGTACTAACACGTATTGCTATGGATGCTGCAAACAGGCTTTCGGTAGCAATTCCAGAAAAAAGGAATAGGTGTTTTAGCCAGGTCATCAAATCAGGGGGGATATGCCAAGAAGAAATCCATGGAAATCAGCATTCCAAGAACAATAAGTTGGCACTTTCTTTCATATATAAACTATTTATTGAGGGAAAAGATATGAAAAACTAGAGTGGAATCGATTGAATGCACTATCGTTATGCTTTGGCCAACCCTCTTTTCCAAGTTCCTCTTGTTTATCCAATCTGTATTCCAATCAGAAATCCAAGGTAAGATCAAGCCAAAGGGGAATCTGTACACCATCTGCTTAGTTTAAGTATCATATATGAGTATATGCCATACCTATCCATTTTCTGTACCTATTCCATGTGTCGTCACACTATGTTTTTCCAGTCAAATGTTTTTCTTTCGTAATAGATGTCCAAAAGGAAGAGGGTGAGTGCAGATCCTCAAGGAGTACAAACTAGGTATTTGGAAAAGGTAGTGATACCTGTTAAATCAGATAGATCAGCAGCCACGGAAAACACAAGCCCAACTGTACCACACTTTACCCCTACTCCAATGGCCAAACCCCTATTAGAACTGCTGGGAGCCCAGCGTTAAGTACTGTCTATGATATCAATTCAAAATTTGAACTCCTAAATTTCTGCTTGTGCCTTACCTTCTCTCTTGTATGAAAACTAATTTCAGACGAATCTCCTTGCTCAAAGAATCATGCGATCTAAAAACATTAATGGGCTCTACATTGCTCTTGTCAGTACCTCTCTCCCTTTTGCTTTGTAACGCTGTACTTAATTAATTGCTATTTGATTATGTATCATCAGTCTGCACCTGAGCTCCATTATCCTCTGTTTCTTCCAATATTATTTGATCTATATTTACTCTATGCAAAATGTAGAATAATGGCAATGCTTATAAAGAATTTTCTTTGGGGAATTTATTGAATTATCCTTCCATCAACATGGAGAAGGGCTTTGTCCAGCCCGTGTTAACATGTAATGAAAGTTCATCCTTCTCAAGCCTTCAAACTTTGTTCTAGTATAGATTTGGATAGGAAGCATTTCCTCCACTGCTATTTGCTTTGCTGTTTACATCTCATTGGATGTTTGCAACAACTAACAGTTTCAAATTCTAGTTGTAAAAACATGTTCCTTATGCAGAACATATCCATTTATTTTCTTATATAATTGTGAAACCTGTTACATGTCTCCTTGTTTCTCTTTCAGACTCGTATCTCTTACACCAGGCAGAACTTTAGGGAAGATAGTGAGCCAAACAATCTTGAGGACAGCGAGATGACCCCATGGTCCTGTCTTGATGAAGACAGTGAGTTGAAGCTACTCACCAGCAGGTGTGAGACAACCTCTGTGCAGTCGCTGCCTCAATCAGTTCGACTTCTTCAGTCTCAACTTAAAGCGGAAAGGCTTGCTTCAGCTCAGCTCTGACTTGAAGTCAAAGATGCAATGAAGATGTTAGAGGACTGTCGTGTGCACCATCATGCCTTAAATCTAGTGTTGATGCATCTACCGTTGACACAACTAAGGTCTACTCAGCTTCTTTAGCTATTTGGGGGGCCCGACCTGGCCAGGCCTAGTGCCTTCTAATGTGCTCTCAGTTTTGTATATTCTTTTGTCGGCGCGTTTATTTGCACTGGTGGCGAACTTTGATGCCCAGTGGATGTAATATGTGTGATAGCCGTGATAGCCTAGCATAAGTTGCTTACTTATTTATTTCCTTGTTGTCTTGTTTATTTGTTTGCTTGTAGTCATTGCAGTTCTTTTTCCGCAGTTTGCTAGTGGCTGCAATAACCTATTTTTTAAAACTAGGCCACAATAACCATGGGCTAATATTTACTGTAGTGACACTGGGCCTCCTACTGGCCGTAGAAACAGTTGGCCTTCTACGGGCTGTAGAAACAGTGGGCCTTCTATGGGCCGTAGAAACAATGGGCCTTCTACGGGCCGTAGAAACAATGGGCCTTCTACGGGCCGTATCATCAATGGGCCTTATACGGGCAGTATGGTCGATTGGCCAAACATGGGCCAATAACAGGCCGCATTATGGCCGTAAACGGGCTAGAGTTGGAATCGTCCGTTCATGGGCCGACCATAACGGGCCATCGTTAATAGGTCGTATTTGATGACGCTATGAAAACGGCCCAACGTATTAACGGACCTCAAACGGGCCGATTGTAACCACGGGCTGAATTTGGCCCACTAGCAGAAAATGACAGTAATGGGCCGTAAGTAAACGAATGCTGGAAATGAGCCCAAGAATAAATGGGCTGTGAGAAGGACGAACTATAACATGGGCTGGAAACGGCCCAACGGAATAACGGGCCGTTAATGGGTATAAAGTGATACACTGTTCATTACGGGCCAGTTTCACCACGGACCGTTAATGGGTGTAAAGTGATACACTGTTCATTACAGGCCAATTTCACCACAGGCCGTTAATAGGCCAAGAGTTACATAGGGCCTCATAAGGGCCGAAAGACGTCATGGGCCATACATGGGCCAGAAGTGAAAATGGGCTGGAATCATATTGGGTGGCCCAGATGACGCTACTGGGCCTAATTCGGATAGGGCGTAACGGGCCTTGGGTTAGCGGGCTGTAAATGGGCTATATGCGAATAGGCCGTTGACAGGCTTTACATGGGCCACCCCGCCACCTTTTGACCAAGTCAAACAGGCTGGCCTTTTCACAATAATGGGCCTCTGTTGGGTCGAGCCACGTGTCGACATATCATAGGCGCCTTCTATCTAATGAGTGGATGACATCTGTCCCAACGATGAGCCGGCATGTGTTTCCTCCAGCCAATGATGATTTTACACGTGGAAAATCCGCATTGGTCGGGGCTGTTAACGGGTTATCGGATCCAAAACCCGACCCGATAGCTTAACGGTGTTCCGTTATGGTGGATGCCATGTGTCGGTCACCCTTGACGGAAGCACTTCTGTGACGCGGGATTTATCGTCATGGAAGTGGACACTACTGTGATGATAATTTTGGTAATGTCATGGAACACTTCTACGACAGCACATGTATGACTATCTTGATTCTGTCATGAAATCGTCATGGATGTACATGCATGCTAGAAAATGTGACCTACTATGACAAACACGTATCATCACGGAAGTGTATTTTTTTGTAGTGGTTTCGGTGGATCTGGAGTCTCTTTGGGCAAGAAGGAGAATGGGATCTGGAGCAAGACGAAGGGAGAGCAATGAAAGCCCTATGGTGGGCGTCTGCCCTTTTCGTCAGGCAAGGACAGTTGCCAAGGCAACGTGGGAAGCAGAGGCACCGACTTCCCATCAATCTCCACGCCTCAACTGAGGCCGTAGGCGGTTGGGGCCCACGGCGCTCCGCACTTGCCCTTTGGCTTCGCCTCGAAGCCAAGTTCGAGTGCGCCTTGGGCCCAGGGGCTACTGTCGGCGTTCTGGGACCGGGGGTGCCCAGACTTGCCTGCCTATGGCCCATGGCGTGGCTCCATCGACGGCCCGGTACGGCCCAGCTTCAGCAGCAATAACTCAAGACCCTCACGAGGGGCCAAGCCTCGCGAGCCGGATGACACCAAGACCTCCCTGGGGGTAGCCTCATTAGGTTGGCTCCCGAGGGGCGGAGATATCTATGCAGGGTGCACCTCGCGAGATTCACATGATGTGAGCCATGACGACCAAGGCTAGGTGGGCACTAGCGGGTGCAGTGTACTAGTTTCCTCTTTGGTTCTAAGGAGGTAAGCGTAGGCGCGGGGTCCCGAGGCATCAGGAAAATGTTTCCATATCGGTGCAACAAGACCAAGACCGCCAGGACAAACAGGACGGTGGTTATCGCGGAGCCCACTGCAGCATCACCACGAGAGCCTTTTGCAGGCGAAGACTACTTTTGTCAAGATATCTTGTACTAGTTGTCTCCCTTCAAACTTGGCCGTTGTGGGATCCCTTCCCGCCTAACATTTGGGAAGAGGACCAAGGCCACTATAAATAGGACTTAGCCACAAGCATAGAGAGAGGCGGATCATTCAGACCATCCTATCACCCACCAGCTCATCTAGCTCAAGAACACCTCACCTCCTGAGGTTGTTCATCCACTGTACTAGTTCATCCTCAGCCCCTCGAGGCAATCCACCACAAAGTTGGAGCAGGGTATTACATAGCAAGGTGGCCCGAACCAGGATAAATCTCTGTGTCTCTTGTTCTTTGGGTTCGTCGAGCTAGGCCGTGGGATCGTTAGAGAGCTAGGGAGAGAGAGAGTTCTTCGTGCGCACCCCAGTGTTCGAACCTTTCAAGGGTCTGCGGAACCCGTAATCCGACAGTTCTAATAGGAAACGGGGGAAAGTACTAGATACTAGCTACCCAACCTATCTCTTGGTTGAAAAGGCAAAGAAAGCATGGTGGATGGCGAAGGGTGGGGGGAAGTGGACCTCTCTCTTGGTCGAAAAGGGAAAGAAAGTGAGGGGTATTGGGGGACAACACAAATGAGAACGAGCAGGTCTAGATTTCCTGTGCTCACAGAGGAAAATGTCGCCGAGGAGATAAAAAATGGGACAAATGCAGACATGCTTCCTGAGTGTTTGCCTCTCTCGGGAACCACATCTGCCTCACCATTTTATGCCCCTGCTGTCCTTACACCCATATCACCACCATTAATCTAAAATCACATGAAGTATTAAGCAATGCCACCTAATGTCACTATTAAGTGATGGTCTAGTGTCGTCGATAAATTCAAGCAATGCCACCACCATTTTATGAAGTGCTTCCATCTTGCTTTATTTCCCATGAATTGTGTTTTTGTAGTTACACTTAAATCTTACACCGCTAACATTGCTTCATCCCAATGGAACTGCACAAATTTGATTGCACATTTACTGACCATGTGCTACTCTCATGACCGTAATACTAATGTTATTGTTCTGCATGTTAATCTAGTGGCAGTGTTGATGTGATGTGATTGTACTTACTTAAGGGCACTTCCATACTATCAATGTAGTGCCAATTATACACAATAGATACTATTGTTAATCATATTCCACTACAAACAAGTGTCACTGTTTAAATGACCGTATTTCATATTTGCACAAGCAGGGATGTTCTGTCTCTATATCGTTTCTATCTGCGCAATCAAAAGTACACACCTCAGTTTTAGTAGAACTGCACAAAATCAGATGGCTATTCCTAGCTGTCGTCCTCTAACCACCCGTCTTCCAGGTATTCCTACATTGGTAGTAACTAGGTAGAATGACCAACACAATCTAAAAGAAGCTGATTCATACATTTTACTTCCTGATTGCAGTGCAGGGACGGGCAAAAACAACTGCATCTTAGTACGGAATGCACTTTCTACGAGTTCATCCATGGACCGAGGACTACCTGGCATGGTTACACAGAGGTTTTTGGGACAGGTGCGCTGACAAGAGGTATTGTGGTCTGCTTATTTCTGCTAATATCGGTGCTTAAATTTACTGGAATGGACAAGAATTTTAGATGGTCCGTACACTACATGGTTCAGTTCAGCATTCTAGCTGAGAACACAATTATAATTGGTTATTATGGAATGAGAGAACCCAACCCTGGATGGTGGCTACAAGAAAAAACCAGAGTGAACTCTAGGAAATTAAAGCCTGCCTAGGGAGGCCCTTTGCTTAGAGAAGCCTTGCTTGATTTTTCCTAATTTGTAAATGTTCTCACAACTTTGTCTTTTATTGTGAACTAGTATATGTTTGTTATGTTCTATGAATCATTGAGATGTATAAAATTGCTTAACTTATGCTTTTCAAGTTTTTTATGAAGTCAAGTTTAATGTGAGTGTTCCACATGAACGCTGGACTAGCGTGTGAACGTTTGGAATTTACATTGTGGCCTTAGTTAACTGCATGAACCACTGTAACAAGATACGTAGTTGCTTATATGTCCGACAACAGATTATTGATTGTTAGTTGGTCGATAGCCGACTTTTCTAGTGTTCAAGTGAGCTGAGCCAATGTGCCATCTTTTACACAACTACTTACAAGTGGGGTAGCACCAACAGTGTTTACAAGTACTTAACCAGCCTTATGTACCCTATGTATACGTCGGCGCATAGTTCTCGAATGAGTACTCTATTTCATCAAACACACACTGGTCGTATGATAAACCGTGACAACCTATGTCTTACCATGCCATATTCATGACGAAACTAGGGAGGACGCATCTGTTTCGGCAACAATTAGGATGGTTCTCACATGATTCATGGGCACACAAAAGTAGTAGCAGATCCCATAGACGGATTCAAACAGAGTACTAGCCCTAGAGGGCTCGATAATAGGCAAGGTTCGGATAATTAGACACAATCCAAACTACTATTAAACACTAGCTGGGGCAACTATTTCATGCCTCGATCTAATTTGGGATGGACACAAGATGGACCTTGCCATGAACATCATTGAGGACGTCCGATAGCAGCTCAATCCTATGAACCTTCTGAAGATAACCTTGTGTCCTTGCCACTCATAAACTTGTTTGTGGAGGCATGCCATGTCATCTTCTTGTGTAGCTTGACAAGAACAGTATGCCTCACAAACGAAGGAGTAGCTTCGAACTTCTTGTGGTTCAGTACACCCTGGACAACACTCTTGACAATAGTGAGGCCGGAATACATCTCGACATTGGTATAAGCGCAAATGGCTTCCAGGATCCAACAACCTAAGAACTTTGTTTTCCCGGTGCGTATATTCAGGTCATCCACCTCATAGAGAGGGACATGTACAACCAGACAATCCTTGTCTGCGTCAGGGCTCTAATTGAAACAGAAACAAATTCTAATTTACTTTCCAATATAAGAAACACAAGTTATTTAAATCACTATGTAGAGTCGAAAGATTGCATGATAGGGAAGGTAGCATGGCATAGAAGCTAATAAAATTTTGCATTATTTATCACCACATACTTAGATGAAAAACCGCAATAGATATCGGCAAAAAAGAAAATCACTTTGGGCAGCCAGTGGGGGGCACATCCTCGAAGGGGGAAAATTGCTCCTACTAGGACACGGGGGCTGTAACCTCAAATGGGGCGTTGACCACCTCAGTAGTGGTTGTGAGCGTATCCGGGGTCGGCTCGGTGGCTGCCTCCATCTTCTTGGAGCTCTCTGTCTCATGGGGATCGGCCTCCCGCGTCTGCTCCAACATCGGCAGATCTTTGCCTGGTTCTCCTTGAACCATCATGAAACTGACAAATACTAGGAGACCACTGAAAGGAAAACACAATCGCAATGACAATGAAACACAAAAGAGAGTGAGGACCGTTTACTGCTTCGCAAAAGTTCTTTTAATTTTTATGAACAAAAATATACCAACATAACGGATCCGCTTACCTTCCCTTCGTTGGGAGAGAAGAACAGTGGCAGATGCGAGTGTTGGCTTTCTTGAAGACGGTGAAGGAGAAGGGGATTCAATGAAGAGTGAAATGATGGTTGCTTCGTGCATTAAACTAGACTGCGGGGAGGTGGAGTTTTGTGATACGATGCCTCATTACGGCCGCGCTGCGACCGGGCTGACTCTTCGCCTGCATACTGCCTTCTAATTTGGTGGAAGGCATTTGGGCCCGCGTGCTGCATGGTCCGCATGTCGGTGAACTAAAGTAAAACTACATTCAATAGAGGGAGATGTTTCGATGACCTCAGAAGAGCCAAAAGCGGTAGTGTATCCACTGTACTAGTAGTAATTGTTTTTTGGGTAGCTATAGAGTGTCTCCACTATACTAGTAGTAATTGTTTCTCTGGGCCCAAGACAAAACAGCCCAACCACCTAGTAAATAATAAAATCAATTCAAAAGCCCATATATTTACTTAATCAGAGGTGCTACCCACACCCAGCACACCGCCCCCCAAAAAACTTGGGTGCTCTTCTTCCTCCTCACTCCCACCCACCTCACGTCAGCTCGCTCCACTGGTACCCCCAAATTTCTCAACTCACTCGTACAGAAAACCCCAGCTCCCCTTCTTCCTCACTACTATAGAAAAACCCCAGCTCCCCTTCTTCTTCACTCACACTACAACTAGGCTCGTCATTCGTTACTCTGCTCAAATCAGTGAGCTCGATGCGACGCCCTCGAGGAAAATGAAGTCGGCTGACCCCAGCGCCCTCGATGTGACACATGTTGTAGATCCCGCACTCGGCAGCGCGGGGAGAAGCGGCAAGCCTGCCCCCACCAGATCCGTGGAACCCGTAGAATCTCGGGTGGACCGCATCAGCGATCTCTCAGACGCCATCCCTGGGGAGATCATCTCGCTTCTCCCCACCAAGGATTGCTACCGCACCCAAGTCCTCTCAATTTGGTGGCGCCCTCTATGGCGCGTCATGCCCCTTAATATCTACTGTCGTCAGCTATCTCTCTTCAATGATTTTGAACTCCCACATCCATCATCTCCTCCCACCAGGGCTCCGTTCAAAGCCTCTACATCCCGTCATGATACCTGCGCAAGCATACCATGCCCTGCATGGTGGACGCCTTGGTGAAATCCCCTAAATTCACAGAACTACAGCTGCTTGAGTTCTTCTATTCCCCAAGAAATCACCTACCAGATACCGAACGCCATGTACTTGTGCCCTCAGCACCGATGTCCATCTCGCGGTTTTCCTCCTCACTCCACACCACCACCTTTGCACTGTGCTACCTACTAGACAATTTGGTACTAAACATTCGACTCCCATTTCTCAAAAAACTATCACTTGTGCGGGTTCATATATCGGAGGCCTCATTGACAACATCATCCACTCCAGTTGCCCTGCCCTGGAGTGCTTGGTGCTTGTTTTCACAGTTAGAATCGGTTGTCTCCAAATAAAGTTGCCTAACCTTGTAAGAATTGGAATTTATTTTGGCGGAAGGCAGCTCATCATCCAAGATGGCCCTTCACTTCAAAGGTTGATCCTTGATTCTAGTTATTCACCATCGCAAATAACCGTCCTCTCTGCGCCTAAACTGGAAACCTTGGGTGTAATAAATGATCTATGTGCTCATTTCAAGATGGTGTTTGGCTACAGTTCTTCACGTACTTTATATTATCATCTACACTTGTAACCATAAGCTGCATTTTAAATTTTTGTGCATAAGTTATATATCACCTTGGAGTGCACATTTTGTACTAATATTATGTTCTATGCTCAATGAAGATTTTCTCCATGGATAGCCTATCAATGGTGCTGGATTCTATCAAGAACTTATATATCCAAATGAATAGTTTTGATCTAAACAAGATTATTGGCTTGCTGCAATCTTTTCCATGTCTGGAGAAGTTGTATATAAAGGTGGTAATTTCACGCACATTGGAAGCTCGCAAAGCCCGCATATAGTGTACTAGAATTAACCGTTCAGCTGTTGCTCTTTCGACACTCTTTTTTTAGACCTTAACTGTTTTCAATCTTCATGTCTATTTAGGCAACAAGATGGGGTAAGAAAGTTGTAGACAATCGGTGGATTCATAAGCACCGGGATTTTCTCACTTCTCATGACATTCGATTGAAGACAATAACGCTAGAACGATATGTAGCCAACCATGCAAACACTAGATTTTTCACATTCTTCCTGCTGAATGCGAGGTCACTATTATCCATCAGGCTTAAGTTCATCAGTAGCATGGTTTTGATGGATGGGTATGTCGAAGAGAAAAAAAGGATTTTTAGGCGGACAAAAGAGCTTCTGAACGTGCCAGGCTTCTATTTACAACATCTTGTGGTCATAATCCAGTAAATTTTTAAAGACCCAGGATTTTCATTCTATGGACCTGACCGATCCATTTGACTATGACTGCCGAAACCAGTGCTGGAGTTAGATGTTGTTGCCATTTTCAATCTGGATTTTGTCTAAACCTGATGAAAAATTAACCCTCGTGCTTTTGTATAGCTTGTAAGCTAGAGTTAGATGTTGTTGCCCTTTTCAACTTGACTGTGACTGTCATATTTTCTTTGGAACAAGGCAAATGGCTTGCCATTCGTTTAATTTAGAGTAACATATTATAACAAATCCCATCCAAGGGAAATAACATCGCTCTCGCCAGATGCTTGAGCTCACTGTGCATTACAGAACCCAAGTGATTAGCCCCCACCAGCACCCACAAACTTATTTTGAACTAGCAAACCAAATGGGATGTAAATTTTCATAAGAAAGGCTGCATGACCATGACAGATTAGGATTATGATGTTTGGGACCCATGAGGAAAAAGCCTATCCAAGGTGGTGTCGACTTACTAGCTAGTCAACAAACGATTATGCCCACAAGCCATTGGATTGACATCCAACATCTGTCATGTATCTTCTATCTCTTGTCTTCTTCCTCTAGTCACCAAACCAAACCACTCCGTCGGTTCCGCCTCCCATGGCTAGTTGTGCCTCCGCCGCCCTACCGTACCCTCCAAAGTTGGCCAGTCCCTCCCTCTATTCCCCCACACGTCCTGTTATTCTCTACTGACGTCAGCCACAACATGCACCCACACCCGAACCAGTCATCCCTCGTACTCCCCTCCGCCTGTGACTAGACCAACGCATCTTCCATGGCTCCTGTTTGTTTCGTCTGAGGCCTCGCCGTCGTCCTCCGCCTTGGTTCACTCGTCGTGCCTAGTGCGCCGCCCTCTTGTGTTGTATGTGGAGAGGATGACAGTAGGGACCCACCAGCGTCATGGCAGTACACAAGCAAGTGCTTCGTTATTACAAGCCCAAAAAATGGTTCCTCCTAATGGTTGGACATCTGGGGCTCACGCCACTGTCAACGTAGTCAATAAACGAGAGAATTACACAACGAGCGGCTGACACAAGGGACCCAGCAGGTTGCGCAGTTGTTATTTACTTTTTTAGGAACAAGCGGTTGTTATTTATACTAGTTTTAGCGACAGATGAGGGTAACAACGGGGCTATGTGGGGGTTGTGGCCTGTTTACCACATCATGAGCCCAGTTGTGTTTTTTTCTTGCTGAAAATGGCTAGCCCAGTTCTACTTTTTTTAAAGAAATACCCAAATGAGGCCTACCTGCTTTGTCAGCCCTGCTGGGCTGCAAATCTTTCAAGATGAGGAGAGTTTCATTCAGATTGCCCCGAAAATGGGCTATCAGAAATGAGAAATGGGTTGTAAATTTTGAAAAAACATCAAACCGGGAATTAGTTTCAATTTTTTTCATTACAAGATTTTAAATTCCATTGATTTTTATGCGTGGACAATTATTTGGATTTTATATTTATATAAATTATTTTTCAAATTAGTTTGAATGTGACTCGAAATTTCGGGAATAAAAATAGTTGACCGCACCGGAATATGCAAAATTTTGTACAATTTTTAACCGTGGCCACAATATGGGCTATAATGCTAAAAAAAGATGGGCTACAAAAATATCCTTAAGAATTAGAAAATGGGCTATAAATTATTAGAAATAATGGTAGATGGGTTGTATGTTGTTTTCCACACATTTGAGGCTGACTTGTGCGCCTACTATAGGTTGACACACACGCAACACCGTGTCAACTTCGTCAACACACGAGAGCCGTGACTGTTGGATGTCCATCCAACGGCCGTCGTGCTTCTTCAATCTATGCTCTTCCTGCTCCAGCCGCTCAAACAAGCGCCGGCGGGATTACCTGCTCCCTCCTCCTGCGGTCGGCTGTGCTGCTGTGCGGGCCTCACCGCCCCACCATGCTCCCATCGCTGACCTAGCCATCCCTCTACTTATTGATACGTCTCCAACGTATCTATAATTTTTTATTGTTCCATGCTATTATATTATCTGTTTTGGATGTTAATGGGCTTTATTTTACACTTTTATATTATTTTTGGGACTAACCTATTAACCCATGGCCGAGTGCAAATTGTTGTTTTTTTGCCTATTTCAGTGTTCCACAGAAAAGGAATATCAAACGGAATCCAAACGGAATGAAACCTTCGGGAACGTGATTTTTGGAACAAACATGATCCAGAGGACTTGGAGTGGACGTCAAGAAACAAATGAGGAGTCCACGAGGCAGGGGGTGCGCCTACCCCCTGGGCGCGCCCTCCCCCTCGCAGGCCCCTCATGGCTCAACTGACCTACTTCTTCCTCCTATATATACTCCTATACCCTAAAAACATCCAGGAGTTCCACAAAACCCTATTTCGACCGCCGCAACCTTCTGTACCCAAGAGATCCCATCTTGGGGCCTTTTTTGGAGCTCCGCCAGAGGGGGCAACGATCACAGAGGGCCTCTACATCAACTCCATGGCCCCTTCGATGATGTGTGAGTAGTTTACTTCAGACCTTTGGGTCCATAGTTATTAGCTAGATGGCTTCTTCTCTCTCTTTGAATCTCAATACAAAGTTCCTAGGAGATCTTTTTGCGGTGTGTTTGTCGAGATCCGATGAATGGTGGGTATATGATCAAGTCTATATATGAACAATATTTGGTTCTTCTCTGAAATCTTTTATGTATGATTCGTTATCTTTGAAAGTCTCTTTGAATTATCAGTTTGGTTTGGCCTACTAGATTGATCTTTCTTGCAATAGGAGAAGTGCTTAGCTTTGGGTTCAATCTTGCGGTGCTCGATCCCAGTGACAAAAAGGGAAATGACACGTATTGTATTGTTGCCATCGAGGATAAAAATATGGGGTTTATATCATATTGCTTGAGTTTATCCCTCTACATCATGTCATCTTACCTAAAGTGTTACTCTATTCTTATGAACTTAATACTCTAGATGCATGCTGGATAGCGGTCGATGTGTGGAGTAATAGTAGTAGATGCAGGCAGGAGTCGGTCTACTTGTCATGGACATGATGCCTATATACATGATCATGCCTAGATATTCTCATAATTATTCACTTTTCTATCAATTGCTTGACAGTAATTTGTTCACCCACCATAATACTTATGCTATCTTGAGAGAAGCCACTAGTGAAACCTATGCCCCCCGGGTCTATTTTCCATCATATAAGTTTCCAATCTATTTTATTTTGCAATCTTTACTTTCAATCTATATCATATAAATACCAAAAATATTTACCTTATCATTATTATCTCTATCAGATCTCACTCTCGTAAGTGACTGTGAAGGGCTTGACAACCTATTTATCGCGTTGGTTGCGAGGTTCTTATTTGTTTGTGTATGTACGAGGGACTTGCGTGTGGCCTCCTACTAGATTGATACCTTGGTTCTCAAAAACTAAGGGAAATACTTACGCTACTTTGCTGCATCACCCTTTCCTATTCAAGGGAAAGCCTACGCAATTCTCAAGAGGTAGCAAGAAGGATTTCTGGCGCCATTGCCGGGGAGTCTACGCACAAGTCAAGACATACCAAGTACCCATCACAAACTCTTATCCCTCGCATTACATTATTTGCCATTTGCCTCTTGTTTTCCTCTCCCCCACTCCACCCTTGCCATTTTATTCGCCCTCTTTTTTGTTCCCCTTTCTCTTTTCCAGTTCGCCTCTTTTCGCTCGTTCCTTGTTTGCTTGTGTGTCGCGATGGCCTTACCAAAAAGTTTTGATCCTCACATTAGAAGGTTGGAAGAAATTGAAAACAACATTAGAAGATTTATGTCCTTGCAGTTTGAGCATAATTATTTCTTCAGAAACGAGCTTGAAGAACAAAAAAGTTTTATAGGGTACATGAATAAAGAGCTTGATGATATGTCTAAAGAATTTTATGGTTTAAAATCTCAGTTCGCTCATCTTGAAAACTTAAGAGCCCAATTTTCGGATAAGTAGGCCACCTTAGTTAATAAGATGGCCGCCAAACTAGAAGAACTTGATGGTAATAATGATGAAGATCTAAAAGTTATTGATGTGTCCCCTATTAAATCTTTGTTTTGCAATATGAATCTTGATAATCATGGGACTGGAGATGAGTCAACTTTAGTTAGAAGGTGTCCCAATGATTTGGAGTTTTTAGATCTTGATGCAAAATTTGATTAAAGTGGGATTGGAGAGGTCTAAACTTTACATAGCAATGAATCCACTATCTTGGATTTCAAGGAATTTAATTATGATAATTGCTCTTTGATAGATTGTATTTCCTTGTTGCAATCCGTGTTAAATTCTCCACATGCTTATAGTCAAATAAAGCTTTTACTAAACATATCGTTGATGCTTTAATGCAATCTTATGAAGAAAAGCTTTAATTGGAAGTTTCTATCCCAAGAAAACTTTATGATGAGTGGGAACCTACTATTAAAATTAAAATTAAAAATCATTAATGCTTTGCTTTATGTGATTTGGGTGCTAGTGTTTCCACGATTCCTAAAACTTTGTGTGATTTGCTAGGTTTCCATGAATTTGATGATTGTTCTTTAAACTTGCATCTTGCGGATTCCACCATTAACAAACCTATGGGAATAATTAATGATGTTCTTATTTTTGCAAATAGGAATTATGTGCACGTAGATTTCATTGTTCTTGATATTTATTGCAATCCTTCATGTCCTATTATTCTTGGTAGACCTTTCCTTAGAACGATTGGTGCAATTATTGATATGAAAGAAGGGAATATTAGATTACAATTTCTGTTAAGGAAGGGCATGGAACACTTTCCTAGAAAGAAAATTAAATTACCTTATGAACCTATTATGAGTGCCACTATATGGATTGCATACCAAAGATAACAATACCTAGATCTATCATTGCTTTCATGCCTAGCTAGGGGCGTTAAACGATAGCGCTTGTTGGGAGGCAACCCAATTTTATTTTTATTTATTGCTTTTTGGTTATGTTTAGTAATAAATAATTCATCTAGACTCTGTTTAGATGTGGTTTTATGCTTTTAATTCGTGTTTGTACCAAGGAAAACCTTTGGGAAGACTTGGGGAAAGTCTTTGCGATCTTGCTGTAAAAAACAGAAACTTTAGTGCTCAGAAGATTTGCTGCCATTTTTTAATGGAGAGTGATATTTAGTTAATTATTTTTTCATATGATTAATAGATAAATTCCTCACATCCAGAAATTTATTTTAGAATTTTTGGGGTTCCATAAGTATTCGAAACCTACAGATTACTACATACTGTTCTGTTTTTGACAGATTCTGTTTTTCATGTGTTGTTTGCTTATTTTGATGAATCTATGGCTAGTAATAAAGTTTATGAACCATAGAAAAGTTGGAATACAGTAGGTTTAACACCAATATAAATAAATAATTAGTTCATTACAGTACCTTGAAGTGGTGGTCTGTTTTCGTTTACTAACGGAGCTCACGAGATTTTCTTTTAAGTTTTGTGTTGTGAAGTTTTCAAGTTTTGGGTAAAGATTTGATGGATTATGGAACAAGGAGAGGCAAGAGCCTAAGCTCGGGGATGCCCAAGGCACCCCAAGGTAAAATCCAAGGACAACCAAAAGCCTAAGCTTGGGGATGCCCCGGAAGGCATCCCCTCTTTCGTCTTCGTCCATCGGTAACTTTACTTGGAGCTATATTTTTATTCACCACATGATACGTGTTTTGCTTGGAGCGTCTTGTATGACTTGAGTCTTTTCTTTTTAGTTTGCCACAATCATCCTTTCTGTACACACCTTTTGGGAGAGACACACATGAATTGGAATTTATTAGAATACTCTATGTGCTTCACTTATACCTTTTGAGCTAGATAATTTTGCTCTAGTGCTTCGCTTATATCTTTTAGAGCACGGTGGTGGTTTTATAGAAATTATTGATCTCTCATGCTTCACGTATATTATTTTGAGAGTCCCTTAGAACAGCATGGTAATTTGCTTTGGTTATGAATTTAGTCCTAATATGATAGCCATCCAAGATCGGTATAATAAAAACTTTCATAAAAAGTGCATTGAGTACTAGGAGAAGTTTGATACTTGACAATTGTTTTGAGATATAAAGGTGGTAATATTAGAGTGTGCTAGTTGAGTAGTTGTGAATTTTAGAAATACTTGCATTGAAGTTTGTAAGTCCCGCAGCATGCACGTATGGTGACTGTTGTGTAACAAATTTGAAACATGAGGTGTTATTTGATTGTCTTCCTTATGAGTGGCGGTCGGGGACGAGCGATGGTCTTTTCCTACCAATCTATCCCCCTAGGAGCATGCGCGTAATGCTTGGTTTTTGATGACTTGTAGATTTTTACAATAAGTATGTGAGTTCTTTATGACTAATGTTGAGTCCGTGGGTTATACGCACTCTCACCCTTCCATCATTGATAGCCTCTTCGGTACCGTGCACTGCCCTTTCTCAGCTTGAGAGTTGGTGCAAACTTCGCCGGTGCATCCAAATCCCGTGATATGATATGCTCTGTCACACATAAACCGCCTTATATCTTCCTCAAAACAGCCACCATACCTATCCTATTATGGCATTTCCATAGCCATTCCGAGATATATTTCCATGCAACTTTCCACAGTTCCATTTATCATGACACACATCATCATTGTCATATTGCCTTGCATGATCATGTAGTTGACATCGTATTTGTGGCAAAGCCACCATTCATAATTTTTCATACATGTCACTCTTGATTCATTGCCCTTCCCGGTACACCGCCGGAGGCATTCATATAGAGTCATACTTTCTTCTAGTATCGAGTTGTAATCATTGAGTTGTAAATAAATGGAAGTGTGATGATCATCATTATTAGAGCATTGTCCCAAAAAAAGAGAAAGACAAATTAAAAAAGGAAGGCCCAAAAAATAATAATAAAAAGGGGTAATGCTACTATCCTTTTTCCACACTTGTGCTTCAAAGTAGCACCATGATCTTTATGATAGAGAGTCTCTTGTTTTGTCACTTTCATATACTAGTGGGAATTTTTCATTATAGAACTTGGCTTGTATATTCCAACAATGGGCTTCCTCAAATGCCCTAGGTCTTCGTGAGCAAGCAAGTTGTATGCACACCCACTTAGTTTCTTTTGTTGAGCTTTCATACATTTATAGCTCTAGTGCATCCGTTGCAAGGCAATCCATACTCCTTGCATTGACATCAATTGATGGGCATCTCCCTAGCCCATTGATTAGTCGTGTCGATGTGAGACTTTCTCCTTTTTTTGTCTTCTCCACATAACCCCCATCATCATATTCTATTCCACCCATAGTGCTATATCCATGGCTCACGCTCATGTATTGCGTGAAAGTTGAAAAAAGTTTGAGATTACTAAAGTGTGAAACAATTGTTTGGCTTGTCATCAGGGTTGTGCATGATGAGAGCATTCTTGTGTGACAAAAATGGAGCATGACCAAACTATATGATTTTGTAGGGATGAACATTCTTTTGCCATGTTATTTTGGGAAGACCAAATTACTTAGTTAGTATGCTTGAAGTATTATTATTTTTATGTCAATATTAGAATTTTGTCTTGAATCTTTTGGATCTGAATATTCATGCCATAATAAATAGAATTACAATGAGAATTATGTTAGGTAGCATTCCGCATCAAAAATTCTGTTTTTATCATTTACCTACTCGAGGACGAGCAGGAATTAAGCATGGGGATGCTTGATACGTCTCCAATGTATCTATAATTTTTTATTGTTCCATGCTATTATATTATCTGTTTTGGATGTTAATGGGCTTTATTTTGCACTTTTATATTATTCTTGGGACTAACCTATTAACCCAAGGCCCAGTGCAAATTGCTGTTTTTTTGCCTATTTCAGTGTTTTGCAGAAAAGTAATATCAAACGGAATCCAAACGGAATGCAACCTCCGGGAATGTGATTTTTGGAACAAACGTGATCCTGAGGACTTGGAGTGTACTGAAGGAAATATGCCCTAGAGGCAATAATAAAGTTATTATTTATTTCCTTATTTCATGATAAATGTTTATTATTCATGCTAGAATTGTATTAACCGGAAACATAATACATGTGTGAATACATAGACAAACATAGTGTCACTAGTATGCCTCTACTTGGCTAGCTCATTGATCAAAGATGGTTAAGTTTCCTAGCCATAGACATGAGTTGTTATTTGATCAACGGGATCACATCATTAGCCCATTTTGTTAGCTTAGCACTTGATCGTTTAAGTTTACTGCTATTGCTTTCTTCATGACTTATATATGTTCCTATGACTATGAGATTATGCAACTCCCGAATACCGGAGGAACACTTTGTGTGCTACCAAACGTCACAACGTAACTGGGTGATTATAAAGGTGTTGTACAGGTGTCTCCGATGGTGTTCATGGAGTTGGCATAGATCAAGAATAGGATTTGTCACTCCGATTGTCGGAGAGATATGTCTGGGCCCTCTCGGTAATGCACATCACTATAAGCCTTGCAAGCAATGTGACTAATGAGTTAGTTGCGGGATGTTGCATTACGGAACGAGTAAAGAGACTTGTCGGTAACGAGATCGAGCTAGGTATTGGTATACTGACGATCGAATCTCGGGCAAGAAACATACCGATGACAAAGGGAACAACGTATATTGTCATGCGGTTTGACCGATAAAGATCTTCGTAGAATATGTAGGAACCAATATGAGCATCCAGGTTCCGCTATTGGTTATTGACCGGAGACATGTCTCGGTCATGTCTACATAGTTCTCGAACCCGTAGGGTCTGCACGCTTAAAGTTCTATGACAATCGGTATTATGAGTTTATATGTTTTGATGTACCGAAGGTAGTTCGGAGTCTCGGATATGATCATGGACATGATGAGGAGTCTCGAAATGGTCGAGACATAAAGATTGATATATTGGAAGCCTACATTCGGACATCAAAAGAGTTCCGGGTGAAATCGGGATTTTACCGGAGTGCCAGAGGGGTTACCGGAACCCCCCGGGGGTTAATGGGCCTTGTTGGGACCTAGTGGAGAGAGAGGGGTAGGCCAGGGCAGGCCATGCGCCCCCTCCCCTCTGGTCCGAATTGGACTAGGAGAGGGGGGCGGTGCCCCCCTTTCCTTCTCCTTCTCCCCCGTCCTTTCCCCCTCCTAGTAGGAGTAGGAAAGAGGGGAATCCTACTCCTACTAGGAGGAAGATTCCTCCTCCTGGCGTGCCCTCTAGGGCCGGCCGACCTCTCCCCTTGCTCCTTTATATACAGGGGCAGGGGCACTTCTAGACACACAAGTTGATCATTGATCTCTCCCAGCCGTGTGCGGTGCCCCCCCTCCACCATAATCCACCTCGGACATAATGTAGCGGTGCTTAGGCGAAGCCCTGCAATGGTAGCTTCATCAACATCGTCACCACACCGTCGTGATGACGAAACTCTTCCCTGAGCTCTACTGAATCATGAGTTCCTGGGACGTCGCCGAGCTGAACGTGTGCTGAACGCGGAGGTGCCATATGTTCGGTACTAAGGATCGGTCGATCATGAAGATGTACGACTACATCAACCGCATTGTCATAATGCTTCCACTTAACGGTCTACGAAGGTACGTGGACGACACTCTCCCCTCTCGTTGCTATGCATCACCATGATCTTGCGTGTGTGTAGGAATTTTTTTGAAAGTACTACGTTCCCCAACAGTGGCATCTGAGCCAGGTTATTGCGTAGATGTTATATGCACGAGTAGAACACAAGTGAGTTGTGGGCGATACAAATCATACTGCTTACCAACATGTCATACTTTGGTTCAGCGGTATTGTTGGATGAAGCAGCCCGGACCGACATTACGCGTACGCTTACGCGAGACTAGTTCTACTGACATGCTTTGCACACAGGTGGCTCGTGGGTGTCAGTTTCTCCAACTTTAGTTGACCCGAGTGTGGCTACGCCCGGTCCTTGAGAAGGTTAAAACAACACTAACTTGACGAACTATCCTTGTGGTTTTGATGTGTAGGTAAGAATGGTTCTTGCTCAGCCCATAGCAGCCACTTAAAACTTGCAATAACAAAGTAGAGGACATCTAACTTGTTTTTGCAGGGAATGTTGTGATGTGATATGGTCAAGACATGATGCTATATTTATTGTATGAGATGATCATGTTTTGTAACAGAGTTATCGGCAACTGGCAGGAGCCATACGGTTGTCGCTTTATTGTATGCAATGCAATCGCCCTATAATTGCTTTACTTTATCACTAAGCGGTAGCGATAGTCGTAGAAGCAATAGTTGGCGAGACGACAACGATGGTATGGTGGAGATCAAGGTGTCGCGCCGGTGACGATGGTGATCATGACAGTGCTTTGGAGATGGAGATCAAAGGCGCAAGATGATGATGGCCATATCATATCACTTATATTGATTGCATGTGATGTTTATCCTTTATGCATCTTATTCTGCTTTGTTTAACGGTAGCATTATAAGATGATCTCTCACTAAATTTCAAGGTAAAAGTGTTCTCCCTGAGTATGCACCATTGCCAAAGTTCATCGTGCCGAGACACCACTTGATGATCGGGTGTGATAAGCTCAACGTTCATCTACAAGGGGTGTAAGACAGTTTTACACACGCAGAATACCAGGGTTAAAATTGACGAGCCTAGCATATGCAGATATGGCCTCGAAACACTGAGACCGAAAGGTCGAGCGTGAATCATATAGTAGATATGATCAACATAGTGATGTTCACCATTGAAAACTACTCCATTTCACGTGATAATCGGTTATGGTTTAGTTGATATGGATCACGTGATCACTTAGATGATTAGAGGGATGTCTATCTAAGTGGGAGTTTTTAAGTAATATGATTAATTGAACTTAAATTTATCATGAACTTAGTACCTGATAGTATTTTGCTTGTCAATGTTATTGTAGATAGATGGCCCGTGTTGTTGTTCCGTTGAATTTTAATGCGTTCCTTGAGAAAGCAAAGTTGAAAGATGATGGTAGAAATTACACGGACTGGGTCCGTAACTTGAGGATTATCATCATTGCTGCACAGAAGAATTATGTCCTGGAAGCACCGCTGGGTGCCAAACCCGCTGCAGGAGCAACGCCAGATGTTACGAACGTCAGGCAGAGCAAAGCTGATGACTACTCAATAGTTCAGTGTGCCATGCTTTACGGCTTAGAACCGGGACTTCAAAAATGTTTTGAACGTGATGGAGCATATGAGATGTTCGAGGAGTTGAAGTTAATATTTCAAGCAAATGCCCGGATTGAGAGATATGAAGTCTCCAATAAGTTCTACAGCTACAAGATGGGGAGAATAGTTCTGTCAGTGAACATATACTCAGAATGTCTGGGTACCATAATCACTTGACTCAGCTGGGAGTTAATCTTCCAATTGATAGTGTCATTAACAGAGTTCTTCAATCACTGCCACCAAGCTACAAGAGCTTCGTGATGAACTATAATATGCAAGGGATGGATAAGACGATTCTCGAGCTCTTCGCAATACTAAAGGTTGCGGAGGTAGAAATCAAGAAGGAGCATCAATTGTTGATGGTCAACAAGACCACCAGTTTCAAGAAAAAGTGTGAAGGGAAGAAGAAAGGGAACTTCAAGAAGAACAACAAACAAGTTGCTGCTCAAGAGAAGAAACCCAATTCTGGACCTAAGCCTGAGACTGAGTGCTTCTACTGCAAAGGGACTGGTCACTGGAAGCGGAACTGCCCCAAGTATTTGGCGGATAAGAAGGATGGCAAGGTGAACAAAGGTATATGTGATATACATGTTATTGATGTGTACCTTGCTAGAGCTCGCGGTAGCACCTGGGTATTTGATACTAGTTTTGTTGCTAATATTTGCAACTCAAAACAGGGACTACAGATTAAGCAAAGACTGGCTAAGGACGAGGTGACGATGCACGTGGCAAATGGTTCCAAAGTCGATGTGATCGCCGTCGGCACACTACCTCTACATCTACCTTCGGGATTAGTTTTAGACCTAAATAATTGTTATTTGGTGCCAGTGTTAAGCATGAACATTATATCTGGATCTTGTTTGATGCGAGACGGTTATTCATTTAAATCTGAGAATAATGGTTGTTCTATTTATATGAGTAATATCTTTTATGGTCATGCACCCTTGAAGAGTGGTCTATTTGTGTTGAATCTCGATAGTAGTGATACACATATTCATAATGTTGAAGCCAAAAGATGCAGAGTTGATAATGATAGTGCAACTTATTTGTGGCACTGCCGTTTGGGTCATATTAGTGTAAAGCGCATGAAGAAACTCCATACTGATGGACTTTTGGAATCACTTGATTATGAATCACTTGGTACTTGCGAACCATGCCTCATGGGCAAGATGACTAAATTGCCGTTCTCCGGAACAATGGAGCGAGCAACAGATTTGTTGGAAATCATACATACTGATGTATGTGGTCCGATGAATGTTGAGGCTCGCGGCGGGTATCGTTATTTTCTCACCTTCACAGATGATTTGAGAAGATATGGGTATATCTACTTAATGAAACATAAGTCTGAAACATTTGAAAAGTTGAAAGAATTTCAGAGTGAAGTAGAAAATCATCGTAACAAGAAAATAAAGTTTCTATGATCTGATCATGGAGGAGAATATTTGAGTTACGAGTTTGGTTTACATTTGAAACAATGTGGAATAGTTTCGCAACTCACACCACCTGGAACACCACAGCGTAATGGTGTGTCCGAACGTCGTAATCGTACTTCACTAGATATGGTGCGATCTATGATGTCTCTTACTGATTTACCGCTATCGTTTTGGGGATATGCTTTAGAGACAACTGCATTCACATTAAATAGGGCACCATCGAAATCTCTTGAGATGACGCCTTATGAACCGTGGTTTGGCAAGAAACCAAAGTTGTTGTTTCTTAAAGTTTGGGGCTGCGATGCTTATGTGAAAAATCTTCAACCTGATAAGCTTGAACCCAAATCAGAGAAATGTGTCTTTATAGGATACCCAAAGGAAACTATTGCGTACACCTTCTATCATAGATCCGAAGGCAAGATATTCGTTGCTAAGAATGGATCCTTTCTAGAGAAGGATTTTCTCTCGAAAGAAGTGAGTGGGAGGAAAGTAGAACTTGATGAGGTAACTGTACATGCTCCCTTATTGGAGAGTAGTTCATCACAGAAACCAGTTCCTGTGACACCTACACCAATTAGTGAGGAAGATAATGATGATGATCATGAAACTTTAGATCAAGTTACTACTGATCCTCGTAGTTCAACAAGAGTAAGATCCGCACCAGAGTGGTACGGTAATCCTATTCTAGAGGTCATGTTAATTGACCATGACGAACCTACGAACTATGAGGAAGCGATGATGAGCCCAGATTCCGCAAAATGGCTTGAAGCCATGAAATCTGAGATGGGATCCATGTATGAGAACAAAGTGTGGACTTTGGTTGACTTGCCTGATGATCGGCAAGCCATCGAGAATAAATGGATCTTCAAGAAGAAGATTGACGATGACAGGAATGTTACTGTCTACAAAGCTCGACTTGTTGCAAAAGGTTTCTGACAAGTTCAAGGAGTTGACTACGATTAGACCTTCTTACCCATAGCGATGCTTAAGTTCGTCCGAATCATGTTAGCAATTGACGCATTTTATGATTCTGAAATTTGGCAAATGGATGTAAAAATTGCATTCCTGAATGGATTTCTGGAAGAAGAGTTGTATATGATGCAACCTGAAGGTTTTATCGATCCAAAGGGTACTAAAAAGTGTGCAAGCTCCAGCGTTCCATTTATGGACTGGTGCAAGCCTCTCGGAGTTGGAATAAACATTTTGATAGTGTGATCAAAGCATATGGTTTTATACAGACTTTTGGAGAAGCCTGTATTTACAAGAAAGTGAGTGGGAGCTATGTAGCATTTCTAATATTATATGTGGATGACATATTATTGATTGGAAATGATATAGAATTTCTGGATTTCATAAAAGGATACTTGAATAAGAGTTTTTCAATGAAAGACCTCGGTGAAGCTGCTTATATATTAGGCATCAAGATTTATAGAGATAGATCAAGACGCTTAGTTGGACTTTCAAAAGCACATACCTTGATAAAGTTTTGAAGAAGTTCAAAATGGATCAAGCTAAGAAAGGGTTCTTGCCTATGTTACAAGGTGTGAAGTTGAGTAAGACTCAATGCCCGACCACTGCAGAAGATAGAGAGAAAATGAAAAGTGTTCCCTATGCTTCAGCCATAGGCTCTATCATGTATGCAATGTTGTGTACCAGACCTGATGTGTGCCTGGCTATTATTTTAGCAGGGAGGTACCAAAGTAATCCAGGAGTGGATCACTGGATAGCGGTCAAGAACATCCTGAAATAACTGAAAAGGACTAAGGATATGTTTCTCATTTATGGAGGTGACAAAGAGCTCGTCATAAATGGTTATGTCGATGCAAGCTTTGACACTGATCCAGACGATTCTAAATCGCAAACCAGATACATGTTTATATTGAACGGTGGAGCTGTCAGTTGGAGCTGTTCTAAACAAAGCATCGTGGCAGGATCTACGTGTGAAGCGGAGTACATAGCTACTTCGGAAGAAGCAAATGAAGGAGTCTGGATGAAGGAGTTCATATCCTATCTAGGTGTCATACCTAGTGCATCGGATCCAATGAAAATCTTTTGTGACAATACTGGTGCAAGTGCCTTGGCAAAGGAATCCAAATTTCACAACAAAACCAAGCACATCAAGAGATGCTTGAATTCCATCCAGAATCAAGTCCAGGTGGGAGACATAGAGATATGCAAGATACATACGGATCTGAATGTTGCAGACCCGCCGACTAAGCCTCTTCCATGAGCAAAACATGATCAGCACCAAGACTCCATGGGTGTTAGAATCATTACTGTGTTATCTAGATTATTGACTCTAGTGCAAGTGGGAGACTGAAGGAAATATGCCCTAGAGGCAATAATAAATTTATTATTTATTTCCTTATTTCATGATAAATGTTTATTATTCATGCTAGAATTGTATTAACCGGAAACATAATACATGTGTGAATACATAGACAAACATAGTGTCACTAGTATGCCTCTACTTGACTAGCTCATTGATCAAAGATAGTTAAGTTTCCTAGCCATAGACATGAGTGGTTATTTGATCAATGGGATCACATCATTAGGAGAATGATGTGATTGACTTGACCCATTTCGTTAGCTTAGCACTTGATCGTTTAAGTGTACTGCTATTGCTTTCTTAATGACTTATATATGTTCCTATGACTATGAGATTATGCAACTCCCGAATACTGGAGGAACACTTTGTGTGCTACCAAACGTCACAACGTAACTGGGTGATTATAAAGGTGCTCTACAGGTGTCTCCGATGGTGTTGGTGGAGTTGGCATAGATCAATAATAGGATTTGTCACTCCAATTGTCGGAGAGGTATCTCTGGGCCATCTCGGTAATGCACATCACTATAAGCCTTGCAGGCAATGTGACTAATGAGTTAGTTGCGGGATGTTGCATTACGGAACGAGCAAAGAGACTTGCCGGTAACGAGATTGAGCTAGGTATTGGTATACCGACGATCGAATCTCGGGCAAGTAACATACCGATGACAAAGGGAATAATGTATGTTGTTATGCGGTTTGACCGATAAAGATCTTCGTAGAATATGTAGGAACCAATATGAGCATCCAGGTTCCGCTATTTTTTATTGACTGGAGACATGTCTCGGTCATGTCTACATAGTTCTCGAACCCGTAGGGTCAGCACGCTTAAAGTTCTGTGACGATCGGTATTATGAGTTCATATGTTTTGATGTACCGAAGGTAGTTCAGAGTCCCGGATATGATCACGGACATGACGAGCAGTCTCTAAATGTTCGAGACATAAAGATTGATATATTGGAAGCTTACATTTGGATATCGGAAGTGTTCCGGGTGAAATCAGGATTTTACCGGAGTGCCGGAGGGGTTATCGGAACCCCCTGGGGGTTAATGGGCCTTGTTGGTCCCTAGTGGAGAGAGAGAGAGAGAGAGGGGCCGGCCAGGGTAGGCCGCGCGCCCCCTCCCCCTCTGGTCCGAATTGTTCTAGGAGAGGGGGCGGCGCCCCCCTTTCCTTCTCCTTCTCTCCCTTCCTTTCCCCCTCCTAGTAGGAGTAGGAAAGAGGGGAATCCTACTCCAACTAGGAGGAGGATTCCTCCTCCTAGCACGCCCTCTAGGGCCGGCCGGCCTCCCCCCTTACTCCTTTATATACGGGGGCAGGGGGCACCTCTAGACACACAAGTTGATCATTGATCTCTCACAGCCGTGTGCGGTGCCCCCCTCTACCATAATCCACCTCAGTCATACTGTAGCAGTGCTTAGGCGAAGCCCTGCAACGGTAGCTTCATCAACATCGTCACCACGCCGTCGTGCTGACGAAACTCTTCCTCGAGCTCTACTGGATCGTGAGTTCGCGGGACATCACCGAGCTGAACGTGTGTTGAACGCGGAGGTGCTGTACGTTCAGTACTAAGGATCGGTCGATCATGAAGACGTACGACTACATCAACCGCGTTGTCATAACGCTTCCGCTTAACGGTCTACGAGGGTACGTGGAAGACACTCTCCCCTCTTGTTGCTATGCATCACCATGATCTTGCGTGTGCGTTGGAATTTTTTTGAAATTACTATGTTCCCCAACATGGACGTCAAGAAACAAATAAGGAGTCCACGAGGCAGGGGCGCGCCCTCCCCCCTCGTGGGCCCCTCGTGGCTCAATCGACCTACTTCTTCCTCCTATATATACTCATATACCCTGAAAACATCCAGGAGCACCATGAAACCCTATTTCCACCGCCGCAACCTTCTGTACCCAAGAGATCCCATCTTGGGGCCTTTTCCGGAGCTCCGTCGGAGGGGGCAACGATCATGGAGGGCCTCTACATCAACTCCATGGCCCCTCCGATGATGTGTCAGTAGTTTACTTCAGACCTTCGGGTCCATAGTTATTAGCTAGATGGCTTCTTCTCTTTCTTTGAATCTCAATACAAAGTTCTCCTCGATCTTATTGGAGATCTATTCAATGTAACTCTTTTGCGGTGTGTTTGTCAAGATCCGATGAATTGTGGGTATATGATCAAGTCTATCTATGAACAATATTTGATTCTTCTCTAAAATATTTTATGTATGATTGGTTATCTTTGCAAGTCTCTTCGAATTATCAGTTTGGTTTGGCCTACTAGATTGATCTTTCTTGCAATAGGAGAAGTGCTTAGCTTTGGGTTCAATCTTGTGGTGCTCGATCCCAGTGACAGAAAGGGAAACGACACGTATTGTATTGTTTCCATCAAGGATACAAAGATGTGGTTTATATCATATTGCTTGAGTTTATCCCTCTACATCATGTCATCTTACCTAATGCGTTACTCTGCTCTTATGAACTTAATACTCTAGATTCATGCTGGATAGCGGTCGATGTGTGGAGTAATAGTAATAGATGTAGGCAGGAGTCGGTCTACTTGTCACAGATGTGATGCCTATATACATGATCATGCCTAGATATTCTCATAATTATTCGCTTTTCTATCAATTGTTCGACAATAATTTGTTCGCCCACCGTAATACTTATGCTATCTTGAGAGAAGCCACTAGTGAAACCTATGGCCCCCGGATCTATTTTCCATCATATAAGTTTCCAATCTATTTTATTTTGCAATCTTTACTTTCAATCTATATCATAAAAATACCAAAAATATTTACCTTATCATTATTATCTCTATCAGATCTCACTCTCGTAAGTGACCGTGAAGGGCTTGACAACCCCTTTATCGCGTTGGTTGCGAGGTTCTTATTTGTTTGTGTAGGTACGAGGGACTTGCGTGTGGCCTCCTACTGGATTGATACCTTGGTTCTTAAAAACTGAGGGAAATACTTGCGCTACTTTGCTGCATCACCCTTTCCTCTTCAAGGGAAAACCAATGCAGTGCTCAAGAGGTAGCACTCACCACACCTGCTGTTATTCTCCGGCGACGGCAGACGAACCAGTAAACCCTCATACTCCCCTCCGCGTGGGAAACAATTGCCGAGTCTCCCCTGGTTTCGTGTCATTCCCTTCCTATGCCTCGCCGTCGTCCATCGCCCTAGTGCTCTCGACGCGGCGTGGTCAACGTGTTCAACGAACGACATCCATCAGAAGTGGACTGTACATGGACAGGCTGACAGCCAGGTCCACGGCCGACCACAATGAAATGCCTCCTTATTACGTACAAAATAATGATTCCTCCACCTGATAGCTGGGACCCACCGGAAGGGCCTCTGTGTTTCGCGTCAAAAAATTTCCCTCCGCTGAGAGCTCGTACCCACCAGCTATATCTTCGCACGCAAGGAAGTGCCTCCTTATTACGCACAAGAAAATGAATACTCCCCCAGCTAGCTAGGACCCACCATAGTTGGAGTCTGACTTGTGGGCCTACTGACGCGGATGGAGGGCTTTGTCAACTTAGTCAATATGAATGATGCTAGCTCGAGTGACCATACGTCCATCCAACGGCCGTAGTGCTTCTTCAACCTCTGGTCTTCTTGCTCCAGCCGCCCAAACCAGTGCCGGTCGTGCTGCCTGCTCCTGCCTCTGGTGACCAGCTATGGTGCCGTGGAGGCCTCACCAGCCCCTACTACTCCCATCGCTGGCCAGGCCATCCCTCTACTCACCCACACCCCATGTTATTCTGCGGCAGCGGCAGCCTCACACCGTAGCCGAACCAGTCACCCTCGTACTCCTCCCGCGTGGGCATCCACTGCTGTGTCTTCCTCGGCTCTACGTCGTCCCCTTCCTAGGCCTTGCCGTCCTCCACCGCCTTGGTGCTCTCGGTGCGGCGTGCTTAATGTGGTCAAGGAACAGACTTCTATCGAAAGAGTATTGTACGTGGAGAAGCTGACGGCTAGGTCCATGGCCATAGTAAGGAAGTGCAACCTTATTATGCGTAAAATAATGATTCCTCCACCTGACAGCAGGGTCCCACCGGACGGGCCACTATATTTCACGAAAAAAATTATTCTCCCCCTGACAGGTGGGACCCACTAGCTATATCTTCGCACGCAAGGAAGTGCCTCCTTATCCTCCCTGACAGTCAGGACCCACCTGGTCAAAGCGTACGTAGCGTTGTCATTCTAGTCGCGAACGTGTATGTACATAATGGTCGATCGGTCTGTCTGCAGGCTGCAGCGATGAACCATGGCCAAGTAAGGAAGGGCATGTGTCGTAGTAGAGGCGCACATGTAGCATGTAGATGTGCGAACAACCATGGTGCAAGAAAGTAAATACGACCACAAACGTACATACGGGTGGGGGTCTCGAACGCCTACTCGTGCATATATACGTCCAGGGCTCGTGTACATGGAGAGGCAGCGACGGTGTCCTGTTCATCGATAGCCAACCGACTGGGTCGGAACAGAGAAACTGTGTCGTCATGTTCATCGGGAGGTAACGGATTGCGTCATGTTCATTGGGAGCCAACTGTCTTGGACGGAACAGCCGATCGAAATGAGGTTTGGCGTACCGCAGAACGAAGGAAACGGCCTTGTGTTCGACCGCCTACGATCAAAACAGGATCATGTTCACTGGGAGGGGTGTGGCGTATCGCAAAATGGAGGAAACGGACTTCTCTTCGACCTCCTACGGTCAAAACATGGTCCTGTTGATCAGAAGGGGTGTGGCGTACCGCAAAACGGAGGAAACAGACTTGTGTTGGAGTGCTACGGTCGAAACGGGGGTCCTTTTCATCGGGAGGGGTGTGGCGTACCGCAAAATAGGACTCGACGGGCTATTGTTCATCTCCACCGTCGACTGCCTCCACGGGCTACTATTCATCCACCATCGACCTCGTCCAGCCTCCACCTGCGACTGTTCATCCACGGCATCTCCCCTCTTGCCTCCACTAGCTACTATTCATCCACGGGCTCCTGTTCATCCAGCCTCCACCGCTCCTCCACCGACTACTGTTCCACCAACCCTCTCCACGGGGTCCTGTTCAACTACCCCTCCACGGGCTACTATTCATCCAGCCCTCTACCGGCTACTGTTCAACCAACCCTCCACGGGGTCCTGTTCATCCAGCCCTCCACGGGGTCCTATTCATCCAGCCCTCCACGGGGTCCTGTTCATCCACCCCCAACCGGCTTGATCGGGGTCATGTTGATCCAGTAGCAATGGCATCTACTACCACGGGGTCATGTTCATCCAACCCCCCACCAAGAACTATTCATCCAAACGCCCAACAATGCTCATTGTTCATCAAGAGGCAGTAGGTTCGACCCGCTTCAGTTAGCAGCAGTAGTGAAGGAACCGCTCGATTGGGTTCAGTTAACACCCAGGCCGATCGAACGCTCGGGTTCAGTAATGTGTAGCCTGCAGTGCAATCGCTCGGGTTCAGTTAGAGCCCAACGCCTCGCACCCACGCGCATACGTGTACAAGACAAATGCGCATCGCTCGGCCCCCGACCACCCACCGGAACCGGCAACTCCCCGATATTTTCCTCGCCCCCACTTCTACCACGGTTTTTCCCATCATGGACGGCCCAAAGAATGTCATGCAGCTGCGTCTCCAGCCCGCCCAGGACAAAATCCCATTTTCTGTCATGATTTTTTGTCATAGAAGTAGGAGCCCACCACATCTATGATGATTTTAGGTTTTGTCACAATTATCATCATAGAAGTGTCATAAATCTGCTACCCTAGCCCAAACATCCACTTTGTCAAACGTCATCTTCGATGGCCTAGTTGCACCATCATAATCTTTGAGCACCAGTGTCGGGGATATACCCCGTGGTATGACCCGGCCGAAGATATGACTCGGCTGGGACTTGGTGTTTCATTGGAGACCCGGCAGATTGTAAGTCGGCGGATGTTTAAGATGTTTAAGCTGGTAGATGTTTAAGATGTTTAAGCCGGCAGATATTTAAGATGTTTAAGCCGGCAGATGTTAAGTCAGATGGTAAGTTAGATTGTAACAGAGTCGCCTGGGGTTAATAAGCCCATGGAAAGAAACCCGTGATGAGAAGTCAGAATAGTTTAAGTCTTAATCCGAGTTGGACTCTACATGTAACTCGCCCCTTCAACTTATATAAGGAGGGGCAGGGCACCCCAAGAGGGAGAAGTTGAAGAATCGTTATGTCTAGACACAACTAGGAGAGCCGGAGATACGGCGGCTCCCTCGTGATGATAATGAGACCTATCCACAAACAACATGTAGGGTTGTTACCGGATGATGTTTCCCGGGGCTCGAAGTTGTCTAAACCCTTGTCTTGTGTGTTCATCCACCTTGCATCTCTCATCCCGATCAACCCCTCTCAAGTTACCACATAGATGCGTTGGCCTCACGACTAAGTCCTCACACTAGGACATCTGTCGTGACAATTCCACGATAGTTGGTGCCCACCATGGGGCCCGCGCACAGTGGTGTTGAGTTCTTGGAGGGATCTCTCATAGGGATCGAGGAGCTCGCCATTTTTCGGATGAAAGAGCCGGTTTAAAGGATTTGCATCAATTTCAAGTTCATCAGTCCAAATTCATCATCTATGAGATTTAAAGTGAAAGAGAAATTAGGGTTGTTACCTATGCGCCGCCATCAGCATATACGGCGGTTCATTCGACCAAGGATAGATTGTTTTTCCTGCTATAGCTGAGACCAGACAGGAATCTGCCGCCAAATCATCAGGCCGGTTGTACAAGGTGCAGCCATTATCGCTACTACAACACCATATACAATATCAAATCCCGAGGAGACTAGGCACTACTAATACTACGACTTATCATAGGAAACAAAGCCAAGTGCTACGGTTATATCCACGGGCAATTACTAGTGCTAATGAAAAGACTAGTATGGCAGTTTTTGTGCTGGATTACCACATCTACGTGGGCGTCCTATCAGAACAAAGAACGATCAATATTTCCTGCAGCTGGGCAGAATAATCGGGTCCTTTTCTGAGTCGAGGAAGAACCGTCAACAACCAGGGGCCGTAGAGGAATGCGGACTCGTCAACTCGACTCCGAGCGGCCTCTGATTCGCGTGGTCGCCGAGTTGTTAAGCCATCCCTGCCTTTACTCTCTGCCGGGTCTCTACCTTGCTGGCCCTATGATGCTAACCCGCCGTCGCGGACGCGCGTTACAGAGTCACCGCCGGCTCGCCACCCACGGTCGTGGCTCGACTTCGCCGTTTCTTCTGCCACCAGCACAGGCTGGACCCGCAACTGCTTCTAAGTCGCCGCCACGGGCTCGTCGTGAGCCTCCAAGATACCTCCGTCTTAAGCCTTTCCGCTGGCCTCTACCGTGAAATCTTTGTGGCTAGCTCTAGCCATCAGCGCCACTTGCCACCTGGTCAACCTGCCACCCCCGTCGCTGTGGCCATCTCTGCCGATATGTTAATCCTTGTCAGGGAAGCGCCGGCCAATCCATTGTTCAAGCACCGACTGTCGGTGTCAAAATCGGCGAATCTCGGGTAGGGGGTTCCGAACTGTGCGTCTAAGGTCGATGGTAACAGGAGACACGGGACACAATGTTTTACCCAGGTTCGGGCCCTCTCTATGGAGGTAATATCCTACGTCCTGCTTGATTGATCTTGATGAATATGAGTATTACAAGAGTTGATCTACCACGAGATCGTAATGGCTAAACCCTAGAGATCTAGCTTGTGTGGCTATGATAATGTATATATCTCTCCCTCTGGACTAAGTCCTCTGGTTTATATAGACACCGGGAGGATCTAGGGTTACATAAGGTCGGTTACAAAGAAAGGAATCTACATATTTAGTCACTAAGCTTGCATTCCACGCCAAGGAGAGTCCCATCCGGACACGGGTGTAGTCTTCGGTCTTCGTATCTTCACAGCCCATCACTCCGGCCCATGGCTAACAGGCCGGATGCTCCAGGACCCCTTAGTACAAGACTCCCTCACCGATCTCCGCGGAAACTCCTCAGCCATGGTGTCACCTCCGTTGGCTGAGACACGGGCTCGCCGGCTGCGCCAGCTACCTGCCTCAATCCACTGAACCGCCGGCACATCCCTTCACCTCGCCTTTGAGCTACCGCGTGTTTACCTCTGCCATGGACACGCCTTTGCCTCACATCAAATTACTCGAAGGCCTTCGCGGAAGCCCTCACCACCATAGCGGACCGACTCCGCCGTCACGCCTGTTGAACCACCGGCGCCCGGTTAGACCTGTCTCCGCCTTGAGCCGTTGTTGAGTTGCCCCATGGCCGGACTCCTCCGCCGCTGCCCTCGGCCCTCCTTCTGCAACACCTGCCAAGTTTGCCCCACCAGTTTACTGCCTCTCCTACGCGGCCTCGTATCAAGCGAGCCGCCTCGCCCAAGGGCTTGCTTTTGCCGTTCCCTCAACTCGCTGGTGCCACTTCGAGCCGCCGTGCCACGGCCTTTCCTCTGACCATGAGACGCCGCACGACTCCTACTCATCCACCCAGTTCATCTGCGCTGGGATGCTGGCCCAACACCGTTGAAATCGTTGCCGAGCCGCCATTTCCACCTGTTACTACTGGACCGGCGTACGGGTTCTCCTCTGCCTGGGGCCACCACTGTCCGAGAGCCATCGCTGGAGAGACACTGACCCGCCGTGACTGCAGCTCCAGGCCGCCCTTGCCATCGCGTTGGGCCGCGGACCTCGGCCGCTGAGTTGCCACAGACGTACCTCACCGGCCCACCGTCACTGTACCTCGCGCCGGTCTGTTGTTTCCACAGTTGTTGTGGTTCTGCATCGCCGAGTTCACCAAGCAGCCTCCCCTAGTGCCTCGTTCAGAACCTCCGCCCCTGCACCTGCAAGCCGGCTGTGCACCCTGCTAGGTCGCCTCTGATCCACTATCACGCCTAAACCGTCGCCGCCATCTTCCCCGTTGTCACTAGGTCGCCGGCCTCGCCATCAATCCACCGTGCGATGAGTCGGCCTCGAAACTACCTCGCCTTGAGATGTCGTCCTTGCTATAGTGGCCTCAAGTCGTCATCTTTGAACCTCTTCCATCGGTTCTCGTTCCTGCGACCGCCTCTAAGCCACCGGCGGCTCGCGCTGCCGCTGTGATCTCGCCCGGCCACCCAAGCTGCTCGATAGCCATTCACTGAACCACCAGGGCATCCAAGCTACCACTATCTTCGTCCGTTTCGCCAAGCTCGCCGGTTCTCCATCACCATGACCCGCCCCGGCCTGAGCACCGGGTCTCAAGCCGCAACATTGTTAAAACTGCCACAGCCATAACCTGCCTCGCACGGGTCGCCGGGAGGGCCTCTGCTACGAGTCGCCAGGGTGTCTCCATCGGCTTCTGCCTCGAGCCATCACGTTGAGTATTTTCACATTGAGCCACCTCGGCCTTGTTGGGATTCTGCTGAGAACCGCCTTACCTGATTCCGCGGCCTTGCTTGTTCAAGCCGCCGTCGCGCTTCACTCCTTCGAGCTTGACCAAGACTGACGCGTCCCCAGTACACATCGGTTTCACACGCCAGCGGCTCAGTCCTGTCGATTTCCATCTGCCTTGCCTCTGGTATGGATGCACATCGGTGTTACCCCAAGGACCGGCCTCTGTTCCTATGCCATGGTTTTTTGAGCCATCGTCGCTTACCTGCTGAGCCGGTTGTTTGCGCAAGAAAAGGGTCGGATGCCCATCTAAAAATGGTCAACATGACCCGGAGGGTCCCTTTTTGAGCCGCCCGGTGCTACACCTTAAGCCGCCACCTCCACCACAGCCACGAGAGAGTGGCTAAATCATAACTGGAGTTACTGGAAGTGATCTATAGACTCTCTATACGACTCATTTTTCATCCACACCAATCAGGTGAAAGTTGTCCAATCATTTTTTATTGATACATCTTTATTTTCTTCAAGAACAATTACTCTCATTTGTGCAATTTCTTATGCATAACAATTCATCATTACAAAAGAGGCCATCAAGCTATGGCTCTTGCCTACACCGGATGGGTCAATGGACAGGGTTAATTATTGTGGCACCCCGGCTCAGAGAAAACCGAAATGCCTCGTATTCCAGCCCAGAGATCGAGGTGAAGTCTTCTGAAATACGGCACTGCTTAGCATAGAACAAACCAGCTCTCTATTACAACACGAATATGAATACAAGGTTTCCGATATTAAAATGAATAACATCGGTACGGCCAACCACAGTTGCTCTATACAAGCAGCATAATAGCTAGAAGCAGCGGAACAACTACTGGCAGTGGAACAACAAACATCGATGATGGGCTCCACTCCGCAAGGACTCTGGCTGGAACGTTTATCCTAGCTCGCGAACATAGGAACAACACCAAACAAGCAAGCAATCCAGGCACGACCTGCAAACTGGCATGACACGCCAGGTCAGTACATTGAATGTACTTGCAAGCTCACAATAACCAGAAGCATTCAAGACAAACAACAGCATGGCAATTACAAGTTAAATAGGAATTATCATGAGATCATCAGGATAACATAACATGAACATAATATCGCTAGAACAATATTATCATGGCATGAACATATAAATCTGATGATACTAGCATGCAACATGATGACACTACATGCACCATTTATCCTGTTCGGGTTACCTTGTAACCATCACATGCATCACTTACCAACTTCGGACATTACACGATCATCTCAGGATCAAATCAAGCTTGGTATAAACAATACCGTAGTAATCATCAAATGACCACAAGGAGCTTGATCTTTACCCATGATTCTCGTACAACATCACGAATATCCAACAACTCAGTATCCTCGATACCAAGGTGATCATTCTGGCGATCATAACCATGACCAACACTTGGTCTCAAACCGTGATCCTACCGGCGATCACAACCAACTTATCTCAAACAGTGATCCTTCCGGCGATCACAATCAAGTTATCTCCTCATTATTATTATTATTATTATTATTATTACTATTGACTCATAGTGTGACCGACATGAACTGGGCCCATATCCGCGGGCGCGGTAATTGATAGATTTAATATACACTCTGCAGAGGTTAGCACACTGTAGCCACACTACGGAACCCATGGCCTCGCACTCCCATTCGGGTGGACCAACGGCGTTCCGACAAAACCGATCTACTGCCATGACACTCTCCCGGCCACTCCGACACACTCCCAACTGGGCTAGTTCTGGGTGGCCCCGTGTCTACCAAAGACACAACGACCAACGTCGTGGCAAAACGTCCCTCACGGGGACCGGATCCATAATAACAACAATGGGCACACAAGGCTTATGTCCGCCTACCTGATCAGGGTAGCACGCGCCCATAACCTTCCCTAGTTGGAGGCACCGGCGAGAGGCATGACAATAGACCTAATTAGGACCTTCCCATAAAGGTAAGCGTGGTTGCACTGGTCAGTTCGATATGGTGGCACCATGGCTCATCCAATAATTGTTCAAGTTCAATTTAATCCGGTTAAACTTGAATGCAAATATGATGAGCCATGATAAAATAACATGGTGCAAAGACAATGCAGGAGCATGATATTAACATAAGCATGAGGGTACAATATAATTATCCACCATATCAACAATGAACCCTATCCAACTGAGCATGGCATAATGAGGAGCATGAACATTACAAGTACAACACTACTCATAGCATATCCTGACCATTATCAACAACCATACATAACATGGAAGAACTCATCAATAACATTACCGAGTAAACACTTAACCAATTAGTAGTAAAGGAACAATGCATATTAACAATACTCGATAACCGACGTTAGTCATGCACTGAAGAACATGACCAACCCAACATGTACTGCTATCAAGCATAGCAATATGAAACTAATACTAACAAGTAGTCCATGATAACAAGGTGCAAGAAACATAGCATGACTATAATCATCGATCCCCAAGCATGACCGAAACTACGACAGTAGTAGCAAAACAAACTTATAGTTATTAAAGATTCAAGTTGAAAACCAATACTAATGCATGACTACCGTGAAAATGGTGGTTGTGGCTTGCCTGGGGTGGAAGAAGGCACCGGGGAGAAGTGCGGTGAAGCCGCGGAAAGAATTTCCGGAAACAGTTCTCTCTCGGAGGGGTTGTTTACGTGTAAGGGCAAAAAGGTCATTTTCACTATGGGACCATCTAGTGAAAATGTTACCAAAAGATAGAGCTCGACGAGACGAAGAAGTGAGCTTTGGATTCACCTCAATCGGAGTCTCGAGCAAAAAGATATAAGCGTTTGAAATCCAGGGACCAATCTGTAAAATAAACTCTACAAACAGGCCGCTGGGCTGAAAAAGAGAAAACGCATTTCAGACAATATGCTTTCAGAGCTGAGAAACGTATTTGCAGCCGAAGAAGAAAGGAAATACACTTACATCGTGCGAAAACGTACTTTCGGAAGTACGCTTCCACTTACCCTGTCAGCACAGGCGGGCCTGGGCATGTGGTCGTTGACGGGCGGGTCCCGCGGGGTGGGACCCGTCACTTATCCACATCGGCACCTGGGGTTAACGCGCTGAGGCTGCCATGCGGGGCCCGTGAGGAGAAGAGGGCCCACTTGGCCTCTGTCTTCTTCTCCCTCGCCCTGCTCCCGCACAAGACAGAGGAGGCAGGGACGGGCGCGTCACCGGTGATGGCCCGGCCGGCTCAGGCCATCTCCGGCCAAACGGAGGCCACCGACGGGCTCGGCTTGGCCTGCCTCCTCCATCCCCACACAGTGGAGACACCGGAGAGGAGCGGAGCGACCACGGTGAAGGAGAGAACAGAGGCGGCTCCGGTGGCCATTTCTATGGGGCGAGGTGCTCCGGTGACGGGGAGGCGAGATGAGAGCTTGGGAGGGTTCACCGGAGGGTGGAGGAGGCGTTGGTGGAGTCAGGGAGTTGAGGGGAGGCGCGGACGGCCGAAATCAAGGACGAGGCCGAGAGTGGATATGGCGGCCATGGGGGCGTAGGGCAGCGAGGAGAGGCTCTGGAGCTTGAGGGAGACAACGGGGAGGTTGCTGGAGATGGTGTGAGGCTGATGAGGTGCTCGGGAGAGGCTCGGGTGGCCTTATATAGGCAGGGGGAGGAGGAGGCGAGCTGGCGTCTCCGCGGAAGCGTGGCCGACGCCGCGCACGCGTGTGCTCACGCATGAGCTCGGTGAAGGCGTCGGGGAGGTGTAGACGATCTACAACGGTGCACAGGGAGGATCAGAGCTCGGGGACAAGAGGAGGAAGAAGCCATGACACCATTAATGCTCAGTCGGCCACAGTGCGTCCGTGGGCGCGCGGCGAGGAGCACTGACGGAAGAGCTGATGGAGGGGGAGAGGGCTCCAGGAGGACGGAGACGACGCTGGATTGCTGTTGGACAGGCTCACAAGCGCGAAGGTGACGAGAGGGAGAGGGGCCGGAGCTAGAATCCATCCTGAACGCGGCCAACGCCAGCAGAGCATGCGCATTGCATGCCAAAGCTCGTGATCACCGCGTGCACTGGTGCACAAAGTGGCACACGGCCGGCCAAACAATGTCTGGGGGCTTGTCCTTCCTGGGGAGGTTGCAACTGCGGTGGAAGTTTGGTTAGAAGTGACATGTTTAAATGGTAGTTAACATCTGAAGTTTACTGCAGTAAACTTGACCAAGCACTGCTGATCAAGAGAAAGGGGTTTGGAAGCAAAGGAGTTGTCTGGTAGGTTTAGGGTAAGAAGGAATTTTATCCTGGTAACTTTGAGAGGATGACGATCAAGATTTAATGTAGTTGTTTAACAACCACATAAACTAGTCCAGAAACTAGATTAGGATGATGCACTCTGATGAAGCATCCACTTGAGCTCAAATTTGTCAAGGCCTAATGATTTGGTCATAGTAAGACTCTGTAAAAATTTCATACCAAATGGATAAGCCAAAGTGGTACTTTCTTCACAAACATCTTCACTGACCAGAATCTTGCAATAATTCTAGAGAAATATTGGCTAGGTAAAATGGTGCCCAATTTGGTGGAGAGAAGTCATTTGGGTAGGAGAACTATCTGGTAATTTATCAGGATTTTTGAAGCAATATAAATTATACTTGCTTCACAACCTGGAAATATTAACAGAATCAAAGATTTGGTCTTGTGCTCACATAGATGATTGGATGGGATTGAAATTTGTATTAGTGTGCTAATATGAGCACATGAAGGAGTGTGCGAAATTTCAACGCATTTCGATAATCGCAGCTAGTACTTCCTTCACAATGCCTTCTGTCTGACAGAAAGTTTGAAAAATTTCTGAGGAAGTTTGGCTAGGCAAATAAAGTTGAATTTTGGCACAGATCAATTATTTGGACAGGAAAAGATGTCCAAAAAGTTTGGGGTCAAATGGGCAAAGATAAATAGCACTTGCTTCACAATGTGCCATCTAGGACAGAATAGAAAATGAATTTATTAAGCATGATGAGAAATATGGACAATGAAATATTTTGCCATATTTGAGGAAGACATGACCCAAAAAATTTATGAGAATTATTTGGGGATTTTTGGATGGGCAGAAATATAGGTTGCTTCACAACCTAGGGTAGATAGGGTTATTCCTTTTAATAGAAAAAGGAATTTTCCCTAGAGAAAGAAATTAGGGTTTGGTCATGGAAAGATTTTGAGAATGATGAGCCACTTGGGAGAGGAAATGAAGATGATTTCTCAGGTGACAAGGCCACAGAACCACTCCAAAAAGAAAACCAAAGCAAAAAAAACCAATTAAATTAAAAGAAAAAGGAAAGGGCCAAAATCCAGGCTGTTACAATTATAACCCACCGAGATTCAACATGTTCCAGCAATCCACTGGTCAGATCATGGTCAAGTATGGAGAGTCTCCAGCCAACTCCTCGAGTAGTCTTAAGACTCGGGGGCTACGATGACATTACTTAACAAACATTGCGAGATTCAAGACCCCAGGTCATTGGAGGGAAGATAACCGGTCCCGGAGGCTACCGCCATATTTGTGAAAATTTAAAGGCCGTCAGAAACTTTCCGGCTTAAAAAGAAGGATTCTGGTTCAAGGGAAATTTGTCTCCCACAAAGCTCTAAACTCTCAAATCTGTTTTAAAATTCTGGCTCAAGAAGAATTATCTCTTGCAAAGTTGAGTTCTCAGGAAAAATTAAAGGTTGCCAACGAGAGCTTGCTACCATGATGGGCGGTTCAAACATGGGTATTCTGCCTTATTGTCTTATCTTATGGTCACTTGGGGGCTTCCTGGTCGTATTTGAATCATAGCTGTCGGTACCCTCTTGATCGGCACAATGCCAAAACTTATGGTCACTTGGGGGCTTCCTGATCGTATTCGAATCATAGTTGTCGGTACCCTCTTGATCGGCACAATGCCAAAACTTATGGTCACTTGGGGGCTTCCTAATCGTATTCGAATCATAGCTGTGAATATCCCTCTTGATCAGCTTAACGCCACACTTGTAAGCATGTCACTTGGGGGCTTCCTGTTCAAACATAGGCGTATTGGACCAAAGAGAACACAGCGTTACTACCCTCTTGACCATGTTTGTTCAAACATGGGCATATTCGACCAAAGAGAACAAACTCTGACTGGGTCATCCTACCTGTAACTAGCTGCTTCAACTCCATCAGGTCATCCTGATTGACCCACCAAACTCTTAACGATCAGTCTTTACGGCGTATTCGACCAAGATCTGAGCTTGATTAAGGTTCAAACGGCGGCTTGTCATGCGAGAGCATGGTTTACAGATAGTCAGGATGAATCCAGGCTTCATAAACTGCCTTCTTTGGAACTTGGATAAATCGGCCCATGATGTATGATGTTACTCTGACCTCGCGTACTCCTGGTAAGTCTATAAAGCAAGATACGACTTTATCTGGGTTCAAATGTCGATTGGGTACTGTGATCAGGCTCATGGAACGCACGAACAATCCAGTGGCTCCGGCTAGTTTCATTGAAGTATTCTGTTATCATACACATACATCATCATGCATTGCATCATATACATACATCATCATACATTGCATCATCATTACATCATCATAGCATGCATCATATGTGCATGGATATACTAGTTTATATTGCAGGAACCGGTTTTCAAACCAGATTATATTACTCAAATCTTTAATAGCCAACATGGCTGAATTTTTATCATGGTTATCAAAAACCAATACTATGATTGAGATTTTCAAAGTCGCTTTAGCGCAATGGCTATTATCTTATCAATGGATATGATTTCTTCTACAATGGAAGGAATAGTCCCGAGTCGCTGCAGGCTTACGACCCGGCACTTGCGGGTTACATTATTCAAGTTAAGCTTACATCAAATATGCAAGTCCCATGTCACTGCCAGCATGCACCATGGCACTTGGGGGCTAATGCAAAGTCATTTTTTGCTCACCTTATTGAAGACCCGACTCATCACATTATAATGAGCCAGCCCTTGGGGGCTACCAATTGCTCCTGTCAACAATTCAAGGTACACAAGTCTTACATCCATTATATTGAAAGGTCCACTACTTAGTTGGAAGAGTACAAAGCTCTTAACCTTATGGACGTGGGTTCGAGCCCCATGCAGAGTATTACATCATATGATATTATTTTCAATGAAGAATATACAAAGTCCCAGCTCAGTATTATCTTACTAAGCCGGCCCTTGGGGGCTACACGTTGCTGTTCAAATCTACATGATCATATCTACAAAGTCCCTGCTCATTATTGCTTAATGACCCGACCCTTGGGGGCTACATTGGTTGGAGTTTTTATGGGCATCAGGCAATTACAGGTCCCAGGTTGCTGCAGGCATGACAACCCAACACTTGGGGGCTAGATATGTGGAATACTCAGTTTTGACCCGGCATCGGCAACAATCATGACTCAGTATCATCTGTTTATAACCCAGAAATTTTGGTAATCATAAATTGGCAAGATCTACATTTTCAAGCCGGCTGAAGATCAAATAAGTATTTCAAGACCAATATTTTTAAGCATTGGGAGCTGAGTCAAATGAATTATTCTTCACATTTTTTCTCTGTGAGAAACCAACGTTAGCAAATTGATTATGAAGTTGGCTTATTGACCTGGATTTTCTAGAAGAAGGAAATAACAAGGTCTTAAGGATGTTCAGGTGCCGTCTTACAAGAATATTTAACCTGGAGCACAATCTGTTAAATTTGTTCTTGTGTTTTGTTTACAGGATCAGTTTAACATGGATAAATCCAAATTAAACTGGGGGCTAATGTCGGGAATATACCCCACGGTATGACCCGACCAGAGATATGACGCGGCTGGGACTTGGTGTTTCATTGGAGACCCAGCAGATGTTTAAGATGTTTAAGCCGACAGATGTTTAAGCCGGATGTTTAAGATGTTTAAGCCGGCAGATGTTTAAGATGTTTGAGCCAGCGGATGTTTAAGATGTTTAAGCCGCCAGATGTTAAGTCAGATGGTAAGTCAGATTGTAACAGAGTCGCCCGGGGTTAATAAGACCAAAACATTAAGAAGCCCATGGAAAGAAGCCCGTGATGAGAAGTCAGAATAGTTTAAGTCTTAATCCGAGCTGGACTCTACATGTAACCCACCCCTTCAACTTATATAAGGAGTGGCAGGGCTCCCCAAGAGGGATAAGTTGAAGAATCGTTAAGTCTAGACACAACTAGGAGAGCCGGAGATTCGGCGACTCCCTCGTGATGATAATGAGACCTAGCCACAAACAACATGTAGGGTCGTTACCGGATGATGTTTCCCGAGGCCCGAAGCTGTATAAACCCTTGTCTTGTGTGTTCATACACCTCGCGTCTCTCATACCGATCAATCTCTCTCAAGCTACCACATAGATGCGTTGGCCTCACGACTAAGTCCTCACACTAGGAAATCTGCCGTGACAATTCCACGACAACCAGGATATTGAAATCAAATTTCCAGTTTAAAGCGTGTTTCCAGTCACCTTCACTA
The DNA here is from genome assembly GCF_002162155.2 of Triticum dicoccoides. Lineage (NCBI taxonomy): Eukaryota > Viridiplantae > Streptophyta > Magnoliopsida > Poales > Poaceae > Triticum > Triticum dicoccoides. The sequence goes on along the minus strand of NC_041386.1, from coordinate 504,086,653 downwards.
CCAAAATTCACCACAAACATGTTCCTCACAACAATCTTGCATTTGGCTTCTCGATGAAGACCCTAAGCCCCAGGCCTTGACTTGTCGAGTGCACAGGTGTTCATTAGTCTTGGAGTAAATGCTTTCCCAATCATAGACCGCTTCGCCACCCTAAGTTGCTCTTGCCCTAATTCCTTAAACACAAAACTTGCGGCCTCCTTCTCCGTTAGAACCAGACCACCTAGGCGCGCAGTTTGACCCACCGCCTCTATCAACACATTGCCATCTGGAGGGGACTGCGACGAGTTCCTGCTCTGTGTGCCCATTGGCGTCTTCTTTGCTGTAGCCGCTGCCATCGTTTGTGTTGTAGATCTCGGCGTCGCAGCTGCCTTAGGGGTAGCCACCGAGCTCTGCGACGCCATTGCCCCATTCTTCATTCTCTCTACAATGCACCTCCCCCAAGAGAGGGAGATGCACGCCGATCTGCACGCTAGGTGGTGCCGTTGCCCCTTCACACACCACGGAAGCCTCACCACCACCGTGAAAAAACTCTAATCCTAGATCTTGAGAACAATCTCCTGCGGTCGCCTCAATCGCCTCTCCATGTTTTCCTCACGGGGTGGACCCACTGCTACCTCTTGAGCATGCGTTGGTTTTCCCTTAAAGAGGAAAGGGTGATGCAGCAAAGTAGCGTAAGTATTTCCCTCAGTTTTTGAGAACTAAGGTATCAATCCAGTAGGAGACTACATGCAAGTCCCCTAGTACTTGCACAAACAAATAAGAACCTTGCAACCAACGTGATAAAGGAGTTGTCAATACCTTCACGGCCACTTGCAAAAGTGAGATCTGATAAAGATAATAAGATAAATATTTTTGGTATTTTTGTAAAGATTGGAAAGTAAAGATTGCAAAATAAATAGTAAACTAGTATTGTAGCTTGGAAACTTATATGATGTAAAGTAGACTCGGGGGTTATAGGTTTCACTAGTGGCTTCTCTCAATGTAGCATATATTACGGTGGGTGAACAAATTACTGTCGATCAATTGATAGAAAAGCACATAGTTATGAGAATATCTAGGCATGATCATAAACATAGGCATCACGTCCGTGTCAAGTAGACTGAAACGATTCTGCATCTACTACTATTACTCCACACATCGACCGCTATCCAGCATGCATCTAGAGTATTAAGTTCATAAGAACAGAGTAACACATTAGGCAAGATGACATGATGTAGAGGGATAAACTCACGCAATATGATATAAACCCCATCTTGTTATCCTCGATGGCAACAATACAATACGTGCCTTGCTGCCCCTACTGTCACTGGGAAAGGATACCATAAGATTGAACCCAAAGCTAAGAACTTCTCCCATTGCAAGAAATATCAATCTAGTAGGCCGAACCAAACTGATAATTTGAAGAGACTTGCAAAGATATCAAATCATGCATATAAGAATTCAGAGAAGAATCAAATATTGTTCATAGATAATCTTGATCATAAACCCACAATTCATCGGATCTCGGCAAGCACACCACAAAATAATATTACATGGAATAGATCTCCAAGAACATCAAGGAGAACTTTGTATTGAGAACCAAAGAGAGAGAAGAAGCCATCTAGCTAATAACTATAGACCCGAAGGTATGTGGTAAACTACTCATACATCTTCGGAGAGCCTATGGTGTTGATGTAGAAGCCCTCCGTGATCGAATCCCCCTCCGGCAGATCGCCGGAAAAGGTGGGATCTCACGGGTACAGAAGATTGCGGCGGTGGAAAAGTCGTTTCATGGCTCCCCTAGATGTTTTCAGGGTATAAGAGTATATATAGGTGAAAGAAGTAGGTCGATGGAGCTACGAGTGACGGTGTCCTGGACTAGGGGGTACTCACACGTCGTCTCCCGATCAGGTGGATCGGGCCGAGGACCCCCATGGCGGTTTACTCATGGGCCACTCCGGGCTGCTCATGCCGCATACAAGGAAGATTCCACATGACTTGGTGATCAAGACAGGGACTCCTCTCCACCGCCGTATTCGACTAGGACTCTTGTTATCCTAGGCCTCTGGTACATTATATAAGTCGAGGCCAGGCTAGTCACTAGATGATTATGACATTACTCATTATACCCTCAGGTTTTAGACCACAACATATGATCTCGAGGTAGATCAACTCTATCCTTGATACTCCATCAATATAAACAAGAGCAGGACGTAGGGTTTTACCTCCATCAAGAGGGCCCGAACCTGGGTAAAACATCGTCTCATTCGTTCCTGTTACCATTGATCCAAGAATCCATAGCTCGAGACCTTGTACCCCGAGATCTGCCAGTTTTGACACCGACAATGGTGCTTTCATTGAGAGTTCCGCCGTGAGATCGACAAAGGATCAATGGCTGCCTGCAGATCAACTGCGACGTCGGCGTCTTTGTCGCCGGCTCGACTGGTCACCTTGGGTTGGCCAAGGACTATGCCCCGCCTCCAATAATCATATTTGGACGAGGGACTTCATCAAACATCAACTCCGATCTCTATCATGATCATGGAGGAATCATCCTTGGAGCTCGGGGGCTCAACGTCAACATTGCCCTCGGGCGACCGTGTTGTTCTTCCAGACCGCAAACTTGTATCCACTGCCACCACTTCCTCGAGCATCGCTTTAATGATTCCTTCAGTGGAATTGTGCATAATGGAGTCTACAACAAGCGTGTAAAATTTCGTTGCGTTCCGATGGAGCAATCTCCGCCGATCTCCGATATACCAGAGCCTTGTCGAGTCTGGACGTGAATCAAGACGAGTTTAGGGCGTGGTCTCCAAAGCCCAGCTCGGAGGTTTTGGAAGATCCAACTGTTTATCTGCTGTGGAATTTCCATATCTACCACCTCTCAAAATTTTAGCTCGATCCGACCGTTCAAACTCCGGGAACCTTCCGATTAGTGCATCACTTTTCGGATCTGTTTTCTGCGCGAATACGAATCCGACCTGAGGTCATCTCTATTCATGAACGAGATATTGGACAACCTTTTTGGAAGAATCTCTTTCTAGGGTACTGTGTTTTGTTTCCGAACACATGCCCATGAATTTTTCTCCTTTTCGGAGGTAATCTTCACCGTCATGCTGGTGACGAACCAGTCCGGCAATATTGCTTCACGGCTGCCGACCTGCACTAGACATGTCGTCGCTTTGTTGAGCCGAGCTCAACTTCTTCGGATCATCATCTCGGCAAGCTGAACAAAGAGTTCGGAATCGCAAAGGATAAATTATCACCAACATCGCCACCCTACGGATCACACGGAGCGGGCACACCGGCATCACCGCATGGTCACTTCATCAAGCAGGCATTGACTGCGTCACAAGTTATGACCTGCATCGGCATGGCTGCACTGTTGCTTCTTCAAGCCGATGTCCCTCACGCCGAACTGTTTCAACACCTCGGCTGACACGGCAGCTGCAAAGTCTCCTTATCGACCCGCTCCATCACCTCGGCTGGACCGGGGGCTTCACCATATCTTCATCAAACCTACTCCGGTGACTTCGGCGTCACCAACCGACCTGCTTCGACTCATCGGCTGACATGGAGGCTTCGACACCTCAGCTGAATCGGGGACTTTGCTATTTCTTCATCAACATACTCCGGTGACCGGCGTCACCAGCCGATCAGCTTCGTCACGTTAGCTGGACCAGGGGCTTTACCTCGGCGAGCCAACCTTTGCCAGCGTCGCCATGCCGTCGCTTTATCGCCCATCAGGCAATGGGTGTGCGGATCGAGTCCCAATTTTTGGAGTCACCTTTCTTCGAATTGCTACACCAAATAAACCAGGTGCTATTAATCCTAGTATTTTTTGCTTGTTTGGATTTATTTTTCCCGAGGAATTATTACTCTGGTTTGTTCCATCATCTATACACAGGTCTATCAAATGGTGGCCGCATTAACGATGGTCGCATGGTGGTTCGTCTTTGCCATGCCTTTACCGCATCACGCCGATGCCCTGCATCAACATTGACTTCGGCGCCATGCCACATATCTTTAAATAAATTATTTTGTGTAAATTAATTACGGGAGGATTTTTATATATTTATATTATTATTCTTGGACTAAACTATTTTACATGTGTAGGTAATTGACTTCGATAGTGTCACGCGATCACTTCGGCAAGCCGACGTCGTCGTCCCAATCGGCCTAAATCGGCTCACGTGATCACCTTGTTGGTCGAATTGCCATACCGACATGTTCGGTTGTCTCGGGACTTCGGCATCCCTGAGGGAGCTCTACCTCATCGAGTGTTTGGCACACAGGACATGCTTCTTTTATTACTCACTTTGCATAAATTATTAATCATGAATCCTTTTTAAAAAATATTATTATTATTACTATTATCTCCGACTTGCACTATGTTCTGTGCACAGGTAAATGATCCGGATTGGGCAGCGCTGTCACCTCGGCGTATCGACATACCACGTCACCTCGGCTGGACGGGGGGCTTCATCATCACTTCATTAACCCACACTAGGTACTTCGGTGTCACACAGCCGGCCTGCATCGGCCGTGCTATGTCGCCACTTTGGAGCATCGAGCTCTTTTCTTTGCCACCTCGAGACCGGCTTGGGAGCTGGGAGCTCATCCCGCCGTAAGCTCGGACCGCGTCATCAATATCGAGCACATTAGCCAACTAAGTCGCTTTCATGCTCAATAACTTTTAGTTTTCAATTTTGTTTGGTTCAAGCATTATAATTTTTTTGCCAAAAAGTTGTTTGTGAAAAACTTCCTTGTCAAAACTTTGTTTGTGACACACAAATTCAAATACCCCATTTACTTGGGGCCTTCCTTTATGAAGCTTTTCCTCTTGCATATGATTATACTTGTATGGCTTTGTTCCTTGTTCATGTATTACGCCACAATATGCACCATTTTGACTTAAGTGTTCCGCAAGCTGGGTTGCCTTGCTCCTGTGTTTACCCCTATGTTCCCGATTGTTCGGCTAGGGAGTAAAGGGAGCACCTCTGCGATTGTCACGATCGGGTCATCCGAGCTTAGACCTCAGACTGGGTGAAGCTGAAAGCTAGTGCTCTTATTGTTTTCAATCATGGTCGGCACACAACGGAACTCATGAGTACAAAAAATCTATTGCACAAGTCTCATAGTAACAATGAGCAACCGAAGAAAGGTATCGGTGGAGGTACTATTTTCTTCGAAGATGCTTCTTACACTTCGTCAGTAATATAGCATAATTTCCCTGAGCGCGCTTTGTCTGTTACAGCCTTATGACCTGATTGCCTGGTTATCCGAAACATCGTCGATACTCTCGATAGGTGGAGTACATAACACTTTTCGGCCCTTGACCGAAGAGGGAGAAGCCGACGTTCGGTTAAGACGCATTTAAAGTTTGGGTGAACATAGATATGATATAAGTACTTCGGTACATACAATCATTATACATAAAATTCTTTTACCCAAGTCACTTGGGGGCTCTTAAATTAGTTTGAGTTGTTTTATAATAAGTGTTCTTCCTAGTCGTTGCAAAGTCTTTTTCTATCACTCCTTTTTTCGACGCGAGTGTGTGGTTAATAGCCGGGGAGCCTAATTTCTCTTTGAAACCCGCTAGAATTTAGTTTGCTAAATTGGCCTAATGAGAAGTACTCCGCCTTCGGGATAGGAGTTTGAAGCCGTAGGTAACCCTCTTTAAGTCTTGAGATAGGATGTGTCATGTTAAAGCACGATAGAAGCACATTTTTTTCTCTAAGGCCAATTTTCGGATTGGCACCGAACACTTGATCTAGTTCGGACGTCAAGTTTTTACTGAAGTTTTTGGTCTTCCAAGCCTTTGGCACTTTTAAACTATTTGTGTGTTTCCAGCATAAGTCTCGCAATGCAACACCGGACACCTTTAGAGATTCGGCAAAAACATTCTCGGATATTGCTACATATGCATCGGTTTCAAATTGTGTCTTTAGTCGATAGTTGGGTTGCCCGGCTCCTGTGCTTGCCTCCTATGTTCCGCTTTGTTTGGCTAGGTGTGCAAATGGAGAACCACTGCGACTGTGCTTCTAGCTCGAATGGTTAAGCACCTTAGTGGAGAAAGCCAAAAACTGACTGTCACAATGCGCGTAAACTGGTCAGCGATCTGATGACGGTATCAAACCATAGATCGATATTGATTACCCCGTGTTAAACGATGGGCCATTCATAACATTGGCCGAAGTGATAATGGCTAGACTTCGGTCGGTCCCGAACACTAACCGGGGGCTCGTAGCTAGCTTCCCCAGTTTAAAGCTCCTATGACTAAGTGAAAGTTATAAAGCCCGCATATCTGGTTGCCTTGTTTCTGCTAACACAACCGCCTTCGGGCACCGAGACATCGTCTAAGGGTTGTCTTGTTATTGCGGAAACACCCTGCGTAGCATCTACAACGGGGTGGAAGCCGATGATGGGCCACTTTCAAGTGATAAACGGTCGCAATGGAGTCAAAATAAATATATCATCGGTGTTCGTATTTTACATACGAGGGCTACCTTCCGTAAGTTATAAAGCCATAAGTATGCATCAATTTGACTTAAGATTTTGGCCAAGCTGGGTTGCCTGGCTCCTGCGCTTACCCTATGTTCCCGATTGTTCGGCTAGGTGGTAAAGGGAGCACCTCTGTGATTGTTACTACCGGGTCATCCGAGTTAGTACCTCAGACTAGGTGAAGCCAAAAGCTAGCGATCTTAAAGGATATAATTGGTCGCCAACGACGGAAGTGAAAATTTAGGTTCACTATGGACCACATAGTTCGGGAACTTTCCCCAAACTAAATCCTCAATATTTTCCTCCCACATTGATTGGAGGTGAGGTTTCATTATCATGATCAGCATGACAACTCAAAGAAAGGAACCGATAGCGGCACTATTTTCCTTGGACGATGTTTCTTACATTAAAAAGTAATATAACATATCTCTCCGTGTACCTTTGTTTATAAAACCATATGGCCGGATTGCCTTGTATAAAACTTTGCCCTTGAAAAGGCTTTATAAAGTAGGACAAACACTCCCCGACTTCTGACCGAGGAGGTTGAAGCCGATGGTCGATCAACAAAGTTTTGTACAATGCAGATGGGAGCATTAATGAGGTAATGTACTTGGATACATAGAATCATTACACATAATTTGTGATTTTACTCTGGATATTGATCCGTAATTCGGCCACTCGTGCCCTCATTAAGGCTCGAGGGCTACTGGGCTTCGGCTTATCATTCACAAATATTAAAGGGGCACATTGATCCCCTGATCTGGTGTTGCCACCCGACCAGTGTCTCGGGGGCTACTGCATTGCCTGTTCAATGTAGAAAATTCAAAGTGCTTAGTGTTCGGCTTGACCGAACTATAGGCAAACGTGTCTTTGAACAACAACAGGTACCATCTAGACCTATCTGGCATCAAGCTAATATATTACAGCAACTTCTCAAGACCCTCTCTCAAGGGCCCGTTCGCCAATCACTATTATCTCTAATATATTACACTGCGTTTCTATTCCTATGTATGCTGCCGAGCTAGGAGTTGATCCTCAGGCCGATTTCACGCATTGACCTGAGTCTCAGGGGCTACTAGGATCAGCCGTTTCATGTTTCCCTTCAGGGGCATCTCGGGTTTTAGACCGACACACACCTTGAGGGCTATTAGTTATACATATTGACAGCAAATTAATTTACATGCATCGGAAATAAAATCCGTAAACAATCATCCCAAGCCCGAAGTGGTGCATCACCTCGGAAGCGGTCCGGCATAAAGCTCGGATGCAAGTGGCTGGCTCTATAGAGGGCATTTCCGGCATTAAGCTCGGCTAACCTCCTTTAAACTTCTTCAAGCCAAGGTGATCTATGACACCTCGGATACAGTCTAGCGTTCGCGCTCGGCTGCAAAAGATACCTCGAATGCAGTCCGGCATTGGAGCTCGGATGCAAGAGGACACCGCCGCCCGGGAACAACTTCAAACGTGAGCTGGGCGTAAAAATAACAAGGCATTGATAAAAGCCGATAACTTAAAGGGGATCCTCGGATACCCGACATGTAAACTCTTTGAATTTATGTCGGCGATCCTCAAGATCGAAGAGAAGAAGATTTGTTGAACCAGTTTTCAAGACCAACGGCCGAAGATGAAGAACAGTTTGGAAGAATCGAGGAGCGTCCCCAACTTGAAGACCGGTTTAGGGGGCTACTAACGGTGTCCTGGACTAGGGGGTACTCACACGTCGTCTCCCAATCAGGTGGATCGGGCCGAGGACCCCCATGGCGGTTTACTCATGGGCCACTTCAGGCAGCCCATGTCGCATACAAGGAAGATTCCACAAGACTTGGTGATCAAGACATGGACACCTCTCCACCGACGTATTCGGCTAGGACTCTTGTTATCCTAGGCCTCTGGTACATTATATAAGCTGAGGCCAGGCTAGTCGCTAGATGATTATGACATTATTCATTATACCCTCAGGTTTTAGACCACAACATATGATCTCGAGGTAGATCAACTCTGTACTTGATACTCCATCAATATAAACGACAGCAGGACGTAGGGTTTTACCTCCATCAAGAGGGCCTGAACCTGGGTAAAACATCATCTCCTTCGTTCCTGTTACCATTGATCCGAGAATCCACAGCTCGGGACCCCCTACCCCGAGATCTGTCAGTTCTGACATCGACAATGAGGGGGCACATGAGGGTGGGCGGCATGCCTGCCCCCCTGGGCGCGCCGCCCAACCTCGTGGCTGCCCCGTTGCTTCCTTGACCTCCACTCCAAGTCTCCTAGATTGTGTTTGTTCCGAAAAAGATCCTCACGACGGTTTCATTCCGTTTGGACTCCATTTGATATTCCTTTTCTGTGAAACACTGAAATAGGCAAAAAACAGCAATTTGCACTGGGCCTTCGGTTAGTAGGTTAGACCCAAAAATAATATAAAAGTGCATATTAAAGCCCATTAAACATCCAAAACAGATAATATAATTGCATGGAACAATCAAAAATTATAGATACATTGGAGATGTATCACCCACTGAAAATGCTCATCTATCTCTAAAAATCAGGTGAGATTGAAAATCTTGTCACAACTGAGATGAACGAGTCCCTGATGGCACCTATGTCAGATGGCGAGATCGAGAATGTGCTCTTGCAAATGGGTCCGACGAAGGTGCTGGGGCCGGATGGGTTATCGACTCTATTAATCTAGCCCTATTCTATCAACGACACTGGTCGTTGGTTCACGATGATGCTTGTCAGGCAATCAAGGATTTTTTGAATGGCGTTGCGGCTCCCGATGCTATCAATGCAACCGTTATTGTCATGATCCCAAAGTGCAGCTCACCGGAGCTGCTCTCACAGTTCAGGTTTATCAATCTCTGGAATGTCCCCTACAAGATCGCGACAAAGGTCCTAGCGAATTAAACTGAAAGTGTTTTCATACATATCCAACGTATCTATAATTTACGAAGTATTCATGCCATGTATACAACAAATTTATATGATTTTGGTATGATTCGATTAGAACTAACCCGGACTGACGATATTTTCAGCAGAACTACCATGGTGTCGTTTTTTGTGTGCAGAAATGGAAGTTCCCGGAATGTGCTAAAAATTTACGGTGATTTTTATGGACCAAAAGAGACCCCCGAGGCATCAGAGTTGGGCCAGAAGAGTCCCGAGGCAACGACAAGGTAGGGGGGTGTAGCCTACCCCCTGGCGGGTACGGTGCTCCTGCCTTGCCACTGCCTCGTGGACCCCCTTGACGTGAGACCAACACCAATAATTCCTATAAATACCAAAACCCCCAGAAATAAACCTATATAGGAAGTTCCGCCGCCGCAAGCCTTTGTTGCCACGAAAAATCAATCTAGGCCCTCTCCGGCACCCTGCCGGAGGGGGCCATCATCACCGGAGGCTATGGAGGAGGAAGCCGGAGGGGGCATCATCACCATGAAGGCCAAGGACCAGAGGGAGAACCTCTCCCCATCTACGGGGGAGGCCATGGAGGAGGAAGCACAAGGGGGAAACTCTCTCCCCCTCTCTATCGGTGTCGCTGGAGTGCCACCAGGGGAATCATCGATGTGCTGATCGTGTTAATCAACATCACCATCTTCATCAGCTTCCCCATCTCTTTTCGGCGGTCCACTCTCCCGCACCCCGCTGTAATCCCCTACTTGAACATGGTGCTTTATGCCACATATTATGATCCAATGATGTGTTGACATCCTATGATGTTTTGAGTAGATTTATTTTGTCCTTTGGGTTGATTGATGATCTACATTGATCTACATTTTCGTGCTGTCCTATGGTGCCTTGCTTGCTGCGCACACGTGAACGATTCCCGCTATAGGGTGTTGCAATATGATACGTCCATTTTGCATCATGCTTTTATATCGATATTTATTGCATTATGGGCTGTTATTACACATTATGTCACAATACTTATGCCTATTCTCTCTTATTTTACAAGGTTTACATGAAGAGGGAGAATGCCGGCAGCTGGAATTCTAGGCTGGAAAAGGAGCAAATATTAGATACCTATTCTACACAACTCCAAAAGTCCTGAAAATTCATGGGAGCACGTTTCAGAATATATATAAAATACTGGGTAAAGGAAGTAACAGAGGGGGGCCACCCACCATCCAGGAGGGTGGGGGCGCGCCCTACCCCCCTGGGCGCGCCCCCTGCCTCGTGGGCCCCCTGGCAGGCCTCGGGTGCCCATCTTCTGCTATATGAGGTCTTTCACCCTGGAAAAAATCATAAGCAAGCTCACGGGACGAAACTCCGCCGCCACGAGGCAGAACCTTGGCGGAAACAATTTACAGCTCTGACAAAGCTATTCTGCCAGGAAAACTTCCCCCCAGGAGGGGGAAATCATCACCATCATCATCACCATCGATCCTCTCATTGGGAGGGGGTCAATCTCCATCAACATCTTCACCAACACCTTCTCATCTCAAATCCTAGTTCATCTCTTTTATCCAATCTTTGTCTCAAAACCTCTAATTGGTACATGTGGGTTGCTAGTAGTGTTGATTACTCCTTGTAGTTGATGCTAGTTGGTTTATTTGGTGGAAGATCATATGTCCAGGTCCTTTATGCATATTAATACCCCTCTGATTATGAAGATGAATATGATTCATGAGTAGTTACGTTTGTTCCTGAGGACATGGGAGAAGTCTTGCTATAAGTAGTCATGTGAATTTGATATTCGTTCGATATTTTGATGAGATGTATGTTGTCTCTCCTCTAGTGGTGTCATGTGAACGTCGACTACATGACACTTTACCATTGATTGGGCCTAGAGGAAGGCATTGGGAAGTAATAAGTAGATGATGGGTTGCTAGAGTGACAGAAGCTTAAACCCTAGTTTATGAGTTGCTTCGTAAGGGGCTGATTTGGATCCATATGTTCCATGCTATGGTTAGGTTTACTTTAATACTTCTTTTGTAGTTGCGGATGCTTGCAAGAGGGGTTAATCATAATTGGGATGCTTGTCCAAGGAAGGGCAATACCCAAGCACCGGTCCACCCACATATCAAATTATCAAAGTACCGAGCGCAAATCATATGAACGTGATGAAAACTAGCTTGAAGATAATTCTCATGTGTCCTCGAGAGCGCTTTCCCTTATATAAGAGTTTGTCAAGGTTTGTCATTTTCTACAAAAAGGATTAGGCCATCTTGCTGCACCTTATTTATATTTATTACTTGTTACCCGTTACATATTACCTTATCACAAAACTATCTGTTACCGATAATTTCAGTGCTTGCAGAGAATACGTTACTGAAAACTGCTTATCATGTCCTTCTGCTCCTCGTTGGGTTCGACACTCTTACTTATCAAAAGGACGATGATAGATCCCCTATACTTGTGGGTCATCACAATATGTTTATGATTCGCTTATAGTGGGTTGCTAGAGTGACAAAAGCTTAAACCCGAGTAAGGGGGTTGTTGCGTATGGGATAAAGGGGACTTGATACTTAAATGCTATGCTTAGGTTTTACCTTAATGATCTTTAGTAGTTGTGGATGCTTGCTAGAGTTCCAATCATAAGTGCATATGATCCAAGTAGAGAAAGTATGTTAGCTTATGCCTCTCCCTCATATGGAATTGCAATAATGATTACCGATCTTGTTAACAATTGCCTAGGATAATTCCGCACACCGATCCATCATTATTCCACACTCGCTATTTATAATATATAGTAATATATTCTAACTTTATGTTAACAGCCCCAATTTTTATATTTTAGTCCTCCGATATCATGCAAAGCTATTCTCTTTATACCCACAATGTAGTTTAATTTCTCGTTTCTAGATGGAAGCAAATGTTCGGTGTACGTAGAGTCGTATCAATGGTAGATAGGACTTGAGAGAATATTGATCTTAGCTTTAGCTCCTTGTGGGTTTGACACTCCATACTTATCACTTCCACCTTTGGAAATTGCTACGATGATTCCTTGCACTTGGGGATTATCAATCTCTTTTCTGGCGCTGTTGCCGAGGAGCAATAGAGTGGGGTTGATATTCTTGTGTATGCTTGTTTGCTTTCTTCACTAAGTAGATTTTATTTTCCCTTTTGTTTTTGTTTTATTTAATGGTTGGTGAGACAAACAAAAAAAATTAAAAGAATGAAAATACAAAAAAATTCACTTGCCTCTTATGCCTAAAAAACATTTTCAAAAAGAGAAGTGGTTGGAAGGTTATTCATTAGAGAAGTGAGGGTCGACCTTGAAGACTTGTGCTCATGCTCATGGAAACAATGTAGAATTTTTCATGGAAGTTTCATGAAAATAATTATCCCCTTGTATATATCCATTTTATTATAAAAATAATGTGCCATGGTTTGGCTTTAGAATGTTTAAATTGCTTGTTTGGTGTGTGCAGCAGAAAAAAAGAAACTTTTTCTGTAGTAATTGAATTTACATTTTTTACTGGAGCATGATAAAATCTTGAAATTTTTACACAGTAATTCTATCCACATATTTTGTTTTTTCCTGTTTTTTCATAATTTTTGGAGTTACAGAAGTATACGAAATTTCAAGATTGCTATAGACTGTCCTGTTTTTGACAGATTATGTTTTCTATGTGTTGTTCGCTTATTTTGATGAATCTATGGGTTGTATCAGGGGGTATGAACCATGGTGAAGTTGGAATATAGTAGGTATAATGCTAATAGGAAATTGGAATGAGTTTACAACAGTATCTAAAAGTAGTGATTTGCTTTATTATACTAATGGATCTCACAAGGCTTTTTGTTAAGTTTTATTATAGCGACCCGACCTCAAACGATCAAATCTCTGTGTATAAGTGTCATCCCTGGATTGGTAATACTAACACACATAGTACTTGAAGGATTTATAATAGAGTTCAATCACACACTTATTACATCGAATGTCTCAAAGAGAGTACTTATTACAATAATATGGCCGAAGGCCATCTAGGTAAGATAACAGCGGAAGCTTCGAAGGTAAATGAGTCCATCAACTCCAACAACATAGCTGAGTGCACGACAATGACCTAGCGCACCTTACTCTTTGTCTGAAAACTCTGCAATATAATACGTTGTAGCATGTGTAGGTCAGCACATGGAATATGCTGGCAAGATAACACTATAGAGCAATGAACAAGTAACAACTATGACTACATGCATATATGGCTGGTGGAGGCTCTATGGTTATCATTTTGTGAAAAGCTAGTTTTTCCCTACAACAAAGGAATATATTTTTATTTAACTACAAAGTTTGTTGAAAACATTGAGAATGGTAACCCCATCTCAATCGCAATTAATAATCATTCACCGAACAAGTTAATTAAGTAAAGTGATGAGATCAACATAGTAATTCAAGTACCAGATACTCAAGATGTCCATCACTCGGGACACGGCTAACCATGATTAGTTTATACACTCTGCAGAGGTTTGCGCACTTTCCCCACAAGACTCGATCTCCTCCGTTGTATTTCTCGCACTGCATGATGGTTGAGAAACGGATGACTCAGACATAGTCTTTCCGAAGAGGTCCCCTTAACAGATAGATAGGCCGGTACACCTACAATCCCCTACATCTGCTAGCCCATCATGGAAAGGGTTCCCACAACTTACTCGACTATGCCAGAGCCCATAATGGATTGTGGCTGCACACGGAAGTTTCCAGCATGAATAACATAATGATCCCTTTGAGCCTGGGTGGCGAACCATAGGAAAAATCACACAGATACCCCAGGATTATCCTTTGGACAACACTGGATTCCCCCAGGTGCCCACAAACCAATCCACCCAGATGTGTGTTAAAGTAGACACCTTAAGTAAACCCTTAGTTCATAATAATAGTCACAACTATCATGAATCACTCAAACCAATCCACGTCTACGAGCATAGCATAGCAAAGTATAATAAGCGTAATGTAGTAACTCCCCAGGTTTGAATAAAAGGGCAATAGGTACTACCTTAACAACTACTTCCCAATACCCAGACAATTAAAAGATCCTACTCATGCAATGTTTGAGGATTGAGACTAATGCATAAAAACTGGGTGATAAGGGATATGTTCAAAGTGTTACTTGCCTTGTTGATGATCTAAAAACCCTAGTGACTCATAGTAGCACGCTACGCACTCCGGAAACTCTATCGTGAATAAACAATAACATACATACGAAATCAAGCATAAGATACAAGCGTAAAACTCAAATGAAAATATCCAAATTGAAATTTCAACTGAAGAGCTTCGATTTGCAAAAAGAATCAACCAAATCGGAGCAAGGAAACTCAAACTATGATCAAAAGAAGTTCGAATTCAAATCTTCTTGCAACCAAATTTTCATTTGTCAAAACCATGTTCAAGTTGGTTAGCTGGAAAGAGGGGAACAAGACGAGGATTTTGGCGTTGGTTTCACTGGATTTGAACAAGCGAGCAAAAAATTGGGAGGGTTTGAAGATCAGGGACTGATCTGTGAGAAAAGTATTCATGGATAGGTCCCTAGCCAAAATAAGATAAAAAGAAAAACCTATCGAACGAACTTTCGCTAACAGAACCAAACGAACGCGTGTTCGTTTAAACAAGCTAAATAGTAAACTTTCGCTAACTAGCGAACCCTAAAAAACAATCTAAACCGGCAAAACGAAAAGAAAACTGGCAAAACCCTAAAAACGATCTATGTTTTATACCTAAAATCGGCAGGCGGCGGCAGTTTCCGGCAAACGGCGAGGTGGCGTGGCTCCGGCGGACGGTGGCTTGGGCGGCGGCGGCGCGACTGCGGGGCAGGGCGACGCGACGGCGGGCGGTGGGT
>NC_041386.1:504043665-504070942 GCF_002162155.2 Triticum dicoccoides | reverse complement strand
TGGGGGCGCTAGGCGGCGGTTGCAGCACCAGCGGCGGGTGGCGGTGCGGGTTGTGGCGGCGACGGCGGCTGCGGGACGAGGTGAGGGAGGAGGCGGCAAGGTGGGGCGGTATTTAAAGGCGAGGGGGCGGCGGTGCCTTGGGGAGGAGGGCAAGGCGGCGGGGGCGGTGCGTGTCCCGATCGGACACGGCGTTCGCGGCAGCTGCCGTGCGGCGGCTGGAAACTGCCTCGCGGTCGGGGGCGACGCGGTCGAGGAGCTAGGCCGCGGCCTGCTCGGGCGGAAAGAAGATTTTTTAAACAAAATTCCGCGCGAAGAAAATCCTAGTAAAATATAAAAAAAAACTGTAAAAAATACTAGAAACAATTTCACGGTCTAAACCTAATATTTAGGACAAGGTGAACATTTTTCTGGCCTAAAAATGCATATTTTTCTAATTCAAATAAAATAGCAAATAAAATTTTAATTTGATTTTGAATTTTCTTCTCCAATATTCCTTTCTTTTGAAGAAGTCATATTATCTTCTCTTTTTTATTTTTAATGTTGGAAAAAATTGGAGAGAAAAAAATATATAAATCAATTTAATCCTCTTTTCAAAATTGAGAAAATTCAAATATGAAAATTTATGAAATCCCCAACTCTCTCCTTTGGTCCTTGAGTTGCTTAAGATTTCTAGGATCACAACCAAATATGCAAATAAAATATGATGCATATGATGACCTATGTATAACATCCAAATTGAAAATTGGGATGTTACAAACCTACCCCCCTTAAGATGAATCTCGCCCTCGAGATTCGGGTTGGCTAGAAAATAGGTGTGGGTGGTCTTTCTTTAGGTCTTCTTCTCTTTCCCAGGTGGCTTGATCCTCGGTATGGTGGCTCCACTGAACTTTGCAAAACTTGATAACCTTGTTGCGTGTAACTCGGCTAGCAAACTTGAGAATCCTAACGGGTTTCTCCTCGTAGGTCAGATCACTCTCCAACTGAATTGCTTCCAGGGCACTATATCTCTTAGAGGAATATCGGCCATCTCATCATGGCACTTCTTCAACTGGGAAACATTCATGAACTCCTGACAATCCTTCGGGTAACTCCAACTTGTAGGAAACTTCTCCCATACATTTGAGAACTCGGTATGGTCCTACAAATCTCGGGGCTAACTTCCCCTTAATTCCAAATCATTTAACTCCTCGCAGTGGTGATACATGAAGATATGCTCGGTCTCCAATTTCATAGACTACCTCCTTGCATTTAGTATCGGCATAACTCTTCTGCCTGGACTGAGCTACCTTCAGTCTATCTTGAATCAACTTAACCCTCTCTTCATACTCTTTGATAAAATCTGGTCCAAACAACTGACGGTCTCCAACTTCATCCCACATCAATGGTGTCCTGCATCTTCTTCCATACAAAGCTTCAAAAGGGGCCATCTTCAAACTAGCCTTGATAACTGTTGTTGTATGAGGACTCTGTGTAGGGTAAATTATCGTCCCAACTAGATCCATAATCAAGCACACAAGTTCTCAACATGTCCTCCAGAATCTGATTGACTCTCTCTATCTGTCCATCGGTCTGCGGATGAAAGGCTGTACTGAACTCTAGCCTAGTACCCAAAGTCTGGTGCAACTGATTCCAAAACTTCAAGGTAAACTGTGTCCCTCTATCTGATACGATGGTCCTCAGAACTCCATGCAGACATATGATCCTGGTCATATATATCTTTGCCAACTTCACGCTTGTATAAGTGGTTTTCACTGGGATAAAGTGAGCCACTTTGGTCAAGCAATCAACTACAACCCAGATTGAGTCATATCCCGATCGGGTCCTGGGTAATCCGGTGATGAAATCCATGCCAAGTTTATCCCACTTCCATTCGGGTATCGGCATAGGATGCAATAATCTGGCTTGCTTCTGATGTTCTGCCTTCACTCTCTGACATACATCACATACTGCTACATACTCGGCAATATCCTTCTTCATACCTGTCCACCAGAAATGTTCCTTCAAATCCAAATACATCTTGGTGTTTCCGGGCTGAATCGAGTATGGTGAGTCATGGGCCTCCTGAAGTATTAACTTCCTTATTTCCACGCTATTGGGCACATAACCACGATCCTCAAACCATAAAGTTTCGTGCTCATCCTCACTAAAACCCTTGGCTTTGCCGTTGCTCATTTTCTCATTTATCTCAGCAATTTCCTTATCATCCTTCTGTGCTTCTCGAATCTTTCCCAACAATGTAGACTGAACCTCCATTGTCGCAACAAAACCTCTTGGAACTATCTCCAAACGAAGTTCCTTGAGATCTTCACCTAATTCCTACGATAATCCTCCGCTTACGAGGGTATTGGCATAACTCTTGCGGCTCAAAGCGTCAGCTACAACATTGGCCTTTCCTAGAAGATAATGCAACTTCATATCGTAATCCTTTATTAGCTCCAACCATCTCCTCTGCTTGAGATTCAACTCCTTCTACATGAAAATGTACTTCAAACTCTTGTGATCCGTGTACACATCACAACGGTTTCCAATCATAAAATGTCTCTAGGTCTTGAGCGCATGAACTACGGCTGCTAATTCCAAATCATGCGTGGCATAGTTCAACTGATGAGGTCGAAGCTCTCATGAGGCATATGATACAACTCTTCCGTCTTGCATAAGTACACCTCCAAGTCCCAAGAGGGAAGCGTCGCAATACACATGGAAATCCTTGTGTATATCCGGAAGAATCAACACTGGGGCTGTAATCAAACGTTTCTTGAACTCCTGAAAACTGGCCTCACAATCCTCGGTCCATTTGAAATTGGTGTCCTTATTCAACAATTTAGTCATGGGTTTCACAATTTTGGAAAAATTCTCAATAAATCTCCGATAATATCCTGTGAGTCCCAGAAAACTGTGGATCTCTCCAACTGAGGTGGGTGCCCACCACTCAGTGACAGACTGAACCTTCGTAGGGTCTACAGCTATACCTTCTCCTAATATAACATGTCCAAGAAATCCAACTTCCTTCAACCAAAACTCACACTTGCTGAACTTGGCATATAGTCGATGTTCCCTGAGCTTCTCGAGAACTAAGCGTAAGTGTTCCTTGTGTTCCTCTTCATTCCTCGAGTACACCAAAATATCATCAATGAACACCACAACAAATTTATCCAAAAACTCCATGAACACCTTGTTCATCATACTAATAAAATAGGCAGGGGCATTAGTCAATCCAAATGACATGACCGTGTACTCATATAGCCCATACCTTGTGGTAAAAGATGTCCTAGGTATATCCTGTTCTCGGATCTTCAACTGGTGGTATCTTGATCGAAGTCGATCTTGGGGATACTTTAGCTCCTTGCAACTAGTCAAATAGATCATTCATCACCGGTAGTGGGTACTTATTCTTGATCGTCACTTCATTCAAAGCCCGATAATGAACAACCATTCTCAAAGATCCATCCGTCTTCACAACTAAGAGCACTGGGGCTCCCCACGGTGATGAACTGGGTCGGATATAACCTTTCTCCAATAACCCCTTAATTTGCTTCTTAATTTCCTCCAGATCATTTGTGGGCATCCAATACGGTCTTTTCGATATTGGTTCGGTGCCTAGCAACAACTCTATCAAAAACTCTATGTCTCAATCTGGCGGCATGCCTGGTAGTTCCTCTGGAAATACATCCGGGTAATCCTTCACAACATGCACTTCTTCCTAAACAACTCCTGAGAGAGAATTCACTTGGGTCCTCCTTGGCGCATGCCTAGACACGTACTTGATCCTCTTTCCCCCCCGGGGTGGTGAGTAGAATTGACTTACTGGCACAATCGATATTTCCTCCATACATGGATAGCCAATCCATGCCTAATATCACATCAAATCCTTTTGACTCCAAAATTATTAGGTCTAAGGGGAAAACATGACTACCTATGGCCAATGGCATCTGAAAACATCCACTGCTTGCCATATACACTGCTCCAGGTTAGCTTACTAACATAGGTGTCAACTTTGGTGGGCAACTTATACTTATCCACAAATCCCCTTGATATGTATGAATGCGATGCACCAGTATCAAAAAGAACTATTGCAGTGAATGACCTAATCAAAAACTTACCTGTAACTGCATCTGGCTATTCTTCAACCTCCTCCACACTAACATGGTTCACTTGTCCTCTGGTGAAAGGGTTGGGCTTCTTCCCAGAGTTTCCATTGCCATTCTTCAACTCTGAGCAGTCATTGGCGTAGTGCCCAGTCTTCCCACACTTGTAGCAGGTGACATGACTCAGGTCCTTCTTAGTGGGTGTTGCTGGGTTGGGATGGTTCTGGCTGCTGCTTCCTCCATTCCCATTCCCATTCTTATGGCCACTGTGGTTATGTGTGCTTCCTCCATTATGAGTATGGCCTCCATGATTATGGGTGTATCCTCCGGAGTTAGGGGTAAAGCGAGGCTTCTGCTGAGCTCCAGAATTGTACTTCCCCTGTCCATACTTCCGTTTGCGGCTCTCTATCTTCTATTGTTTGCTTTCAATCATAAGGGCCCTATCTACCAAGTCCTGGTAGTTAGTGAATTTTGCCACCATCAACTGCATACTCATCTCATCGTTCAGCCCTTCCATAAACTTCCTGCTTCATGACATCTGTGGCCACATCATCTGGGGCATAGTGAGCTAACTTACTAAACTCATCCACGTGCTGCCCCATCGTACGATTTACCTGGCGTAAGTTGTGAAACTCACGCTTCTTCATGTTCATTGCTCCAGTTGAGACATGGGATGTGCGGAAAGCTTGCTGAAACTGATCCCATGTGACATTGGCTATGGGAAAAGTGGTTGTGTAATTCTCCCACCATGAGGCTGCGGGTCTATCCAATTGATGTGCGGCAAAATGCACCTTCTCAGCATCTGTGCAACCTACGGTGGTCAGCTCCCTTCTAATCCCGTGGAGCCAGTCATCAGCAACAATCGGCTCGGTGCTACTGAAAAACACCGACAGATTTAACCTAAAAAATGGGCTAAGTTGTCAACTGGAGGTGGTGGCGACGGGTTGTTATTGTTGTTGTTGTTGTTGTTGCCTTGGTTCTGGACTAGTAGCTTCATCAAGGCATTATATTATTGGATCAACTGGGTGAGCTCCGGTGGAAAGACAAATCCGGGGTCACGTCTCGGAGGCATCTCATAGGTTTAGAGGGGAGAAATTAGAATATAGTGAGGTCCAAAGAGAAAAATCACTACCCATATGCACATGAGACAAACACATTCATATCACACCACTCAATTCAAACAACGGCATACAATCGATCTAGCTACCGTTACAAAATACTCGGACTACTACTATATACATGGGGGAATACTACTGATAATATGGTGGTCGACTAGAAATTTTGATCGGAAGAAGACTCCATGATATTTGCTCCAGCTTCGTCTTCATAGTCATCATCACTGTCACGGTCGAAGTCGGTGTCGTCGAAGATGATGTAGTCTTCGGGATGGTCGTCACCTCCTGGCGCAGGGCCTCCCATGAATATTCCTAGCTTCTTCTTCAGGTCTTCATTCTTCTCCAATAGTACTGCAATTTCCTCTTCATATACATCGCGTGTAGACCTGAGTTCCTCTTCTAGCTCCATGTTCCTGGTCATCACCTTCTTCAGGTCTATCATGCTAGTGCACATATGGTTCTCCTAATGACGAATGTGTTGAACTACTGGATGTAGGCTACAACGGACTTGTCCCTCCTGGTGCAAATCATCTCCCATTGCTCATCTCGGCGTCCACATATCTGGTAGATGGTGTCTTTTAGATCCTTGTGGTAAACTTCACCGATGCGTCCCATGGCTATGTGAGCTGCCATGCTCTTTTCTAGACTCCAGGTTGGTACATCAAAGGAAAACTCTATGGGCTCGGTAACTGGCGTGAATGTCCTTCCTGAAACATGTACTCATATTGTCTAGCTTTCTTCTTCAGGTAGAGTGGCGGTGTAGGTCCCGGTGAAGGTTGGTAATCCGATGTTCAGGTATCTAGTGGCTTCCTTCAAGTGTCGTCCAAAAGGAGAGTCTTCATCCGGTTGAGCAAACTTCTTCCTTGGGTCCACCATCTATAGAGTGGAAAATGGAGAAGAGTCCAAAATGAGTAGAGAAGAGTGCCCTATGGCTCATCTTAGTGGTTGCGTCCTACAGTCAGTGTGTGCTCTGATACCATCTTGTACCAATCTGACCTCAAACGGTCAAATCTCTATGTATAAGTGTCATCCCTGGATCGGTAATGCTGACACACATAGTACTTGAAGGAATTATAACAGAGTTTAGTCACACACTTATTACATCGAATGTCTCAAAGAGAGTATGTATTACAATAATATGGCTGAAGGCCATCTAAGTAAGATAACGGCGGAAGCTTCGAAGGTAAATAAGTCCATCAACTCCAACGGCATAGCTAAGTGCAGGACAACGACCTAGCACACCTTACTCTTCATCTGAAAACTCTGCAACATAATACGTTGCACCCTGTGTAGGTCAGCACATGGAATATGCTGGCAAGATAACACTATAGAGAATTGAACAAGCAGCATCTATAACTACATGCATATATGGCTGGTGGAGGCTCTATGGTTATCATTTTGCGAAAAGCCAATTTTTTCCTACAACAAAGGAATATATTTTTATTTAAATACAAAGTTTGTTGAAAACATTGAGAATGGTAACCCCATCTCAATCCCAATTAATAATCATTAACCCAACAAGTTAATTAAGTAAAGTGATGAGATCAGCATAGTAATTCAAGTACCAGATACTCAAGATGTCCATAACCGTGGACACGGCTAACCATGATTAGTTTATACACTCTGTAGAGGTTTGCACACTTTTCCCCACAAGACTCGATCTCCTCTGTTGTATTTCTCACACTGCATGATGTTTTAGAAATGGATGACCGAGACACAGTCTTTCTGAAGAGGTCCCCTTAACCGATAGATAGGCCGGTACACCTACAATCCCCTACATCTGCTAGCCCATCATGGAAAGGATTCCCACAACTTACTCGACTATGCCAGAGCCCATAATGGCTTGTGGCTGCACACGGAAGTTTCCAGCATGACTAACATAATGATCCCTTTGAGCCTGGGTCGCGAACCATAGGAAAAATCACACGGATACCCCGGGATTCTCCTTTGGACAGCACTGGATTTCCCCAGGTGCCCACAAACCAATCCACCTAGATGTGTGTTAAAGTAGCCACCTTACGTAAAACCCTTAGTTCATAATAATACTCACAACTGTCATGAATCACTCAAACCAATCCACGTCTATGAGCCTAGCATAGCAAAGTATAATAAGTGTAACATATTAACTCCCCAGGTTTGAATAAGAGGGCAATAGGTACTACCTCAACAACTACTTCCCAATACCCACATGTTAAAAGATCCTACTCATGCAATGTTTGAAGATTGAGACTGATGCATAAAATCTGGGTAATAAAGGATATGATCAAAGTGTTACTTGCCTTGCTAACGATCTGAAAACCCTAGTGACTCATAGTAGCACGCTTCGCACTCCGGAAACTCTATCGTGAACAGACAATAACATACATAAGAAATCAAGCATAAGATGCAAGGGAAAAACTCAAATGAAAAGATCCAAACTGAAAGTTCAATTGAAGAGCTTCGATTTGCAAAAAGAATCAACCAAATCGGAGCAACAAAACTCAAACTATGATCAAAAGAAGTTCGAATTCAAATATGCTTGCAACCAAATTTTAATTCGTCAAAGCCATGTTCAAATTGGTTAGCTGGAAAGAGGGGAACAAGAATAAGATTTTGGCGTTGGTTTCACTGGATTTGGACAAGCGAGAAAAATGTTGCGAGGGTTTGAAGATCAGGGACTGATCTGTGAGAAAAGTATTCGCGGATAGGTTCCGGGCCAAAAACAAAATTAAAAGAAAAACCTATCGAACAAACGTTCGCTAACAGAACCAAACGAACGAACATTTTCATTTAAATGAGCTAAACAGTAATCATTCACTAACTAGCGAACCCTAAAAAACTGATCTAAACCGACGAACCGAAAAGAAAACCGGCAAAACCCTAAAAAACCGATCTAGGTTTTATACCTAAAACCGACGGAAAAACTGGCATGCGGTGGCGGTTTCCGGTGAACGGCGAGGCGACGCGGCTCCGGCGGACGGCAGCTTGAGCGGGGCGGCGCGGCTGCGGGGCATGGCAGCGCGGCGAGGGGCAGTGGTTGGCGGCGCGGGGCGGTGCTAGGCAGCGGCGGCAGTAGCGGCGGCGGGCGGCGGTTCGGTCTGCGGCGGCTGCGGGACAAGGTGAGGGAGGAGGCGGTGGGGGTGGGGTGGTATTTAAAGGGCGAGGGGGCGACGGTGCCTTGGGGAGGAGGGCAAGGCGGCGGGGGCGGCGCGTGTCTCGGTCGGACACGGCGTCGGCAGCGGCTACCGTGCGGCGGCGGGAAACCGCCTCGCGGTCGGGGGCCACGTGGCCGAGGAGTTGGGCCGCGGCCTGCTCGGCTGGGCCATCGGCCTAGTCGGGCGGGAAGAAGATTTTTTTTAAAATAAAATTCCGCCTGAAGAAAATCCTAATAAAATATAAAAAAATTCTAGTAAAATACCAGAAACAATTTTCACCTCTAAACTTAATATTTAGAACAAGGTGAACATTTTTCTGGCCTAAAATGCAAATTTCAAAATTGCATATTTTTATAATTCAAATAAAATAGCAAATAAAATTTTAATTTGATTTTAAATTTTCTTCTCCAATTTTCCTTTCTTTTGAAGAAGTCATATTATCTTCTCTCTTTTATTTTTAATATTGGAAAAAATTGGAGAGAAAAAAATATAAAAATCAATTTGATCCTCTTTTCAAATTTCAGAAAATTCAAATATAAAAATTTATGAAATCCCCAACTCTCTCCTTGGGTCCTTGAGTTGCTTAAGATTTCTAGGATCACAACCAAATATGCAAATAAAATATGATATGCATATGATGACCTATGTATAACATCCAAATTGAAAATTGGGATGTTACATTTGTGTGGATGAAGTGTTCGAAGATTGAGGAGTTATAGATATGGGAAGAATAAGGAGACGCAAGAGTTCAAGCTTGGGGATGCCCAAGGCACCCCATCTTTTTTCTTCAAGAATTATAGGTATACCTCAGTTTTTGTTTTGCTCACATGATATGTGTCTTTTGTGTTTATTTCTCTTTTCTTTTCCTATGTGATCCATGCTAGTATGAGGTAGTCCTTCATTGATTTATAGAATGCTTCATGCACTTCACTTAAATCTTTTGAGTATGGTTTTATAGAATGCTCTTTGTGCTTCACTTAAATCTTTTGAGTATGGCTTTATAGAATGCTTTGTGTGCTTCCACTACTGCAGGATGCTCCTAACGCGACACTACGATCAGAGACCCTTTGACGAAACTATGTGCAATGCATTAATCACAAATGGGGAAGTAAAAAACCCGTCAAAAAGGTGCAAAACGTTTGCGATGGCGGAGCCATCAAACACGGTTCAGATTTCAGTTGCGTGTGCAATTTAGGGCACACGGTTAACCCGTTCGAACTATTTGCGATGACACAGAACAACAGAAATGGGCAGCCATATCAATGTGTGTGCGATATACGGCATACAGTTCGCTCCGATGAACTGTTTGCTATTAGGGAGTGCAAGAGAAACGGTTAGCCAGATCAAGGTGTGTGTGATATAGGGCATACGATTCACTCGGACGAACTGTTTTTGATTACGAACACAACAGAAACGGTTCAACTTAACAAGATATGTGTGATACGTGGCAAACAGCCAACTCGGATGAACTGTTTGCGATGAGAAAGTACAACACAGACGGTTAATACAATTAGTTCGTGTGCGATTCTGTGTGTACAAAAAAACTTTGAAAAATGCAAACTAGTTGCTTGCGGTGGCTAGGAGTATCGCACACGATGCGTCTGCGAGTAATCACGTGTGATGATTAGTAAGTTACACATACGTTTGCTTATGTTAACACTTGTGAGATAAATAACACGTGGCACCGGATACGGTATTCGGGTTGTGTGTGTGCTCCACTTAGTCTTCCCGCGCTCCAGCGAGTGCTTCCCGCCCTCCACATGGGTGAATTGTAAAATCCACGCCTCTTCCCTCACCTGTTTCCTGCCACTAGCTAACGGCTTGCTGCATACAACCCAAGCGGCAATGCACCGCCACGACACTCTGCGCGGATCTAGTCCTCACCCATCTACCATAGTTATTCGAAGCATGCCAGACAACGACCAAAGCTTCAACGTCGACGCCTACCTGCGTTACATCTTCGGCGACGAGAACGAGCTGGAGAACGTGGGGGAGCAAGAGCTTCATCGGCCAGTGCAGGCAGCATGGCCCATCGGCAGCGATATCGGCGTGATAGTCCTTGGGAGCACAATCGACATATTGCAGGTCACAAAACCCTCACCCCCACCTGCCAACCCCCGTCCCCAGTCGCACCCGCACTCCTCTCCTACTTTGCATGTCACCGCGGTATTGGGGGTTTTCTCATCGAGAACCAGGTAACTATGAAATATTTGCTCATCTCTTATCCCAATCCGTCTGCCCCTTTTAATCCACTGATACGTCTCCAACGTATCTATAATTTTTGATTGTTCCATGATAGTATATTACCCGTTTTGGATGTTTATGGGCTTTATTATACACTTTTATATTATTTTTGGGAGTAACCTACTAAACGGAGGCCCAACCCAAAATGTTGTTTTATTGCCTATTTCAGTGTTTCGAAGAAAAGGAATATCAAATGGAGTCCAAACGGAATGAAACCTTCGGGAGGGTTATTTTTGGAACGGAAGCAACCCAGGAGACTTGTAATAGACGTCAGGGAAGCTTCGAGGAAGCCACGAGGCAGGGAGGCGTGCCCTACCCCCTAGGCGCGCCCCCACCCTTGTGGGCCCCTCGTGGCTCCCGTGACCGACTTCTTTCACCTATGACCAACTTCTTTTGCCTATGTATGTCCATATACCCTAAAAACATCGGGGGCCACAATAGATCGGGAGTTCCGCCACCGCAAGCCTCTGTAGCCACCAAAAACCAATCAGGACCCTGTTTTGGCACCCTGCCGGAGGGGGGATCCCTCACCGGTGGCCATCTTCGTCATCCTGATGCTCTCCATGACAAGGAGGGAGTAGTTCACCCTCGGGGCTGAGGGTATGTACCATTAGCTATGTGTTTGATCTCTCTCTCTCTCTCTCTCGTGTTCTTGAGTTGGCACGATCTTGATATATCGCGAGCTTTGCTATTATAGTTGGATCTTATGATGTTTCTCCCCCTCTACTCTCTTGTAATGGATTGAGTTTTCCCTTTGAAGTTATCTTATCGGATTGAGTCTTTAAGGTTTTGAGAACACTTGATGTATGTCTTGCATGTGCTTATCTGTGGTGACAATGGGATATCACGTAATCCACTTGATGTATGTTTTGGTGATCAACTTGCGAGTTCCATGACCTCGTGAACTTATGCATAGGGTTTGGCACACGTTTTCCTCTTGACTCTCTGGTAGAAACTTTGGGGCACTCTTTGAAGTTCTTTGTGTTGGTTGAATAGATGAATCGGAGATTCTGTGATGCATATCGTATAATCATACCCACGGATACTTGAGGTGACATTGAAGTATCTAGGTGACATTAGGGTTTTGGTTGATTTGTATCTTAAGGTGTTATTCTGTACAAACTCCATGATAGATCGAACGAAAAGAATAGCTTCATGTCATTTTAGTACGGACTCTTGAATAGATCGATCAGAAAGGATAACTTTGAGGTGGTTTTGTACCCTACCATAATCTCTTCGTTTGTTCTCCGCTATTAGTGACTTTGGAGTGACTCTTTGTTGCATGTTGAGGGCTAGTTATATGATCCAATTATGTTATTATTGTTGAGAGAACTTGCACTAGTGAAAGTATGAACCCTAGGCCTTGTTTCCTAGCATTGCAATGCCATTTACACTCACTTTTATCATTAGTTACCTTGCTGTTTTTATATTTTCAGATTACAAATACTCATATCTATCATCCATATTGCACTTGTATCACCATCTCTTCGCCGAACTAGTGCACCTATACAATTTACCATTGTATTGGGTGTGTTGGGGACACAAGAAACTCTTTGTTATTTGGTTGTAGGGTTGTTAGAGAGAGACCATCTTCAACCTACGCCTCCCACGGGTTGATAAACCTTAGGTCATTGCTACCTCTTGAGCACTACGTTGGATTTCCTTGAAGAGGAAAGGATGATGTAGCAAAGTAGCGTAAGTATTTCCCTCAGTTTTGAGAACCAAGGTATCAATCCAGTAGGAGGTTGCGCGCCAGTCCCTCGTACCTACACAAAACAAATAACTCCTCGCAACCAACACGATAAGGGGTTGTCAATCCCTTCACGGTCATTTACGAGAGTGAGATCTGATAGATATGATAAGATAATATTTTTTGGTATTTTTATGGTAAAGATGCAAAGTAAAATAAAAGCAAAGTAAAAATCAAAGGAAATAACTAAGTATTGGAAGATTAATATGATGAAGATAGACCCGGGGGCCATAGGTTTCACTAGTGGCTTCTCTGAAGAGCATAAGTATTTTATGGTGGGTGAACGAATTACTATTGAGCAATTGACAGAATTTAGCATAGTTATGAGAATATCTAGGTATGATCATGTATATAGGCATCACGTTCGAGACAAGTAGACCAACTCCTGACTGCATCTACTACTATTACTCCACTCATCGACCGCTATCCAGCATGCATCTAGAGTATTAAGTTCATGAAAACAGAGTAACGCCTTAAGCAAGATGACATGATGTAGAGGGATAAATTCCTGCAATATGATAAAAAAAACCATCTTGTTATACTCGATGGCAACAATACAATATGTGCCTTGCTGCCCCTACTGTCACTGGGAAAGGACACCGCAAGATTGAACCCAAAGCTAAGCACTTCTCCCATTGCAAGAAAGATCAATCTAGTAGGCCAAACCAAACTGATAATTCAAAGAGACTTGCAAAGATAACCAATCATACATAAAAGAATTCATAGAAGATTCAAATATTGTTCATTGATAATCTTGATCATAAACCCACAATTCATCGGTCTCAACAAACACACCGCAAAAAGAAGATTACATCGAGTAGATCTCAACAAGAGAGGGGGAGACCATTGTATTGAGATCCAAAAAGAGAGAAGAAGCCATCTAGATAATAACTATGGACCCAAAGGTCTGAGGTAAACTACTCACACTTCATCGGAGGGCTATGGTGTTGATGTAGAAACCCTCCGTGATGGATGCCCCCTCCGGCGGAGCTCCGGAACAGGCCCCAAGATGGGATCTTGTGGATACAAAAAGTTACGGTGGTGGAATTAGGGTTTAGGCCCCGTATCTGATCGTTTGGGGGTACGTAGGTATATAGGAGGAAGGAGTACGTCAGTGGAGCAACAGGGGCCCCACAAGGGTGGAGGGCGCTCCTGGGGGGTAGGCGCGCCCCCTACCTCGTGGACTCCTCCTTTATTTCTTGACGTAGGGTCCAAGTCTTCTGGATCATGTTCGGTGAGAAAATCACATTCCTGAAGGTTTCATTCCGTTTGGACTCCGTTTGATATTCCTTTTCTTCGAAACCCTGAAATAGGCAAAAAACAACAATTCTGGGCTGGGCCTCCGGTTAATAGGTTAGTCCCAAAAATAATATAAAAGTGGATAATAAAGCCCAATAATGTCCAAAATAGTAGATAATATAGCATGAAGCAATCAAAAATTATAGACACGTTGGAGACATATCAAACATCCCCAAGCTTAATTCATGCTCGTCCTCGAGTAGGTAAATGATAAAAACAAAATTTTTGATGCGGAGTGCTACTTGGCATAATTTTAATGTAATTCTTCTTAATTGTGGTATGAATATTCAGATCCGAAAGATTCAAGATCAAAGTTCACATTGACATAAAAATAATAATACTTCAAGCATACTAACTAAGAAATTATGTCTTCTCAAAATAACATGGCCAAAGAAAGTTGATCCCTACAAAAATCATATAGTTTAGTCATGCTCCATTTTCGTCACACAAGAATGCTCTCATCATGCACAACCCCGATGACAAGCCAAGCAATTGTTTCATACTTTAGTAATCTCAAACCTATAAACTTTCACGCAATATATGAGCGCAAGCCATGGACATAGCACTATGGGTGGAATAGAATATGATGATGGGGGGTATGTGGATAAGAAAAAAAGGAGAAAGTCGGACATCAACGAGGCTAATCAATGGGCTATGGAGATGCCCATCGATTGATGTTAATGCAAGGAGTAGGGATTGCCATGCAACGGATGCACTAGAGCTATAAATGTATGAAAGCTCAACAAAAGAAACTAAGTGGGTGTGCATCCAACTTGCTTGCTCACGAAGACCTAGGGCACTTGAGGAGGCCCATTGTTGGAATATACAAGCCAAGTTATATAATGAAAAATTCCCACTAGTATATGAAAGTGAAAAAACAAGAGACTCTCTATCATGAAGATTATGGTGCTACTTTGAAGCACAAGTGTGGCAAAGGATAGTAGCATTGTCCTTCTCTCTTTTTTTTCTCTTTTTTTGGGCCTTCTCTTCTTTTTTATGGCCTTTCTCTCTTTTTTTATTTTTTTAATTCCTCACTTGGGACAATGCTCTAGAGAATGATGATCATCACACTTCTATTTATTTACAACTCAATGATTACAACTCGATGCTAGAACAAAAGATGACTCTATATGAATGCCTCTGGCGGTGTACAGGTATATGCAATGAACCAAGAGTGACATGTATGAAAGAATTATGAACGGTGGCTTTGCCAAAAATACTATGTCAACTACATGATCATGCTAAGCAATATGACAACGATGAATGTGTCATGATAAACGGAACAGTGGAAAGTTGCATGGCAATATATCTCGGAATGGCTATGGAAATGCCATAATAGGTAGGCATGGTGGCTGTTTTGAGGAAGATATAAGGAGGTTTATGTGTGAAAGAGCGTATCATATCACGGGGTTTGGATGCACCGGTGAAGTTTGCACCAACTCTCAATGTGAGAAAGGGCAATGCACGGTACCGAAGAGGCTAGCAATGATGGAAGGGTGAGAGTGCATATAATCCATGGACTCAACATTAGTCATAAAGAACTCACATACTTTTTGCAAAAATCTACAAGTCATCAAAAACCAAGAACTACGCGCACGCTCCTAGGGGGGATAGATTGGTAGGAAAAAACCATCGCTCGTCCCCGACCGCCACTCATAAGGAGGACAATCAAAGAACACCTCATGTTTCAAATTTGTTACATAACGTTTACCATACATGCATGCTACGGGACTTGCAAACTTCAACACAAGCATTTCTCAAATTCACAACTACTCAACTAGCACGACTTTGATATTATTACCTCCATATCTCAAAACAATCATCAAGTATCAAACTTCTCTTAGTATTCAAAACACTCATAAGATTTTTTTACTAATCTTGAATACCTAGCATATTAGGATTATTTAAGCAAATTACCATGCTACTTAAGACTCTCAAAATAATCTAAGTGAAGCATGAGAGATCAATAGTTTCTATAAAACAAATCCACCACCGTGCTCTAAAAGATATAAGTGAAGCACTAGAGCAAAAACTATACAACTCAAAACATATAAGTGAAGCACATAGAGTATTCTAATAAATTCCAATTCATGTGTGTCTCTCCCAAAAGGTGTGTAAAGCAAGGATGATTGTGGTAAACTAAAAAGCAAAGACTCAAATCATACAAGACTCTCCAAGCAAAACACATATCATGTGGCGAATAAAAATATAGCTCCAAGTAAAGTTACCGATAGAAGTAGACGAAAGAGGGGATGCCTTCCGGGGCATCCCCAAGCTTTGGCTTTTAGGTGTCCTTAGATTATCTTGGGGGTGCCATGGTCATCCCCAAGCTTAGGCTCTTGCCACTCCTTGTTCCATAATCCATCAAATCTTTACCCAAAACTTGAAAACTTCACAACAAAAAACTTAAAGTAGAAAATCTCGTGAGCTCCGTTAGCGAAAGAAAACAAAAGACCACTTCAAGGTACTGTAGTGAACTCATTGTTTATTTATATTGGTGTTAAACCTACGGTATTCCAACTTGTCTATGGTTTATAAACTATTTTGCTAGCCATAGATTCATCAAAATAAGCAAACAACACACAAAAAACAGAATATGTCAAAAACAGAACAATCTGTAGTAATCTGTAACTAGCGCAAGATCTGGAACACCAAAAATTCTAAAATAAATTGCTGGACTATTAATCATCTGCAAAAAGAATTAACTAAATAGCACTTTCCAAATAAAAATGGTAGCAGTTCTCGTGAGCGCTAAAGTTTCTATTTTTTACAGCAAGATATCAAGACTTTCCCCAAGTCTTCCCAACGGTTCTACTTGGCACAAACACTAATTAAACACAAAAAACACAACCAAAACATAGTCTAGGTAAATTATTTATTACTAAACAGGAGCAAAAAGCAAGGAATAAAAATAAAATTGGGTTGCCTCCCAACAAGTGCTATCGTTTAACGCCCCTAGCTAGGCATAAAAAGCAAGGATAGATCTAGGTATTGCCATCTTTGGTAGGCAATCCATAAGTGGCTCTCATAATAGATTCATAAGGTAATTTAATTTTCTTTCTAGGAAAGTGTTCCATGCCTTTCATTAACGGAAATTGGAATCAAATATTTCCTTCCTTCATATCAATAATTGCACCAATCGTTCTAAGGAAAGGTCTACCAAGGATAATAGGACATGAAGGATTGCAATCTATGTCAAGAACAATAAAATCTATGGGCACATAATTCCTATTTGCGACAATAAGAACATCATTGATTCTTCCCATTGGTTTCTTAATAGTGGAATCCGCAAGGTGCAAGTTTAAAGAACAATCATCAAAATCACGGAAACCTAACAAATCACACAAAGTCTTTGGAATCGTGGAAACACTAGCACCCAAATCACATAAAGCATAGAACTCATGATCTTTAATCTTAATTTTAATAGTTGGTTCCCACTCATCATAAAGTTTTCTAGGGATAGAAACTTCCAACTCAAGTTTTTCTTCATAAGATTGCATCAAGGCATCAACGATATGTTTAGTAAACGCTTTATTTTGACTATAAGCATGAGGAGAATTTAGCACGGATGGCAACAAGGAAATACAATCAATCAAAGAGAAATTTTCATAATTAAATTCCTTTAAATCCAAAATAGTGGGTTTAGCAACATCTAGGGTTTTAATTTCTTCAATCCCGCTTTCATCAAATTTAGCATCAAGATCTAAAAACTCCGAATTTTTGGAACGCCTTATAGGTAAAGGTGGATCATATTCAGTCCCATCATTATCAAGATTCATATTGAAAAACATATATTTAATAGGGGACACATCAATAACTTTTAGATCTTCATCTTTATTTTCATAGGAGCTAGAAGAACACGCTCTTATAAAGGCATCTTTCTTAGCGCGCATCCTAGTGGTTCTTTCTTTGCACTCATCAATTGAAATTATCATGGCTTTGAGAGACTCATTGATATCATGCTTAGGAGGAATAGATCTAAGTTTCAAAGAATCAACATCAAGAGAAATTCTATCAACGTTCCTAGCCAACTCATCAATCTTAAGCAATTTTTCTTCAATCAAAGCATTGAAATTCTTTTGCGAAGTAATACATTCTTTAATATTAGATTCAAAATCAGAGGGCATCTTATTCTAATTTCCATAAGAATTTTCATAGGAATTACCATAATTATTAGAGGGATTACTAGGGTAAGGCCTAGGATTAAAATTTCCTCTATACGCGTTGTTACCAAAATTGTTCCTACCAACAAAATTCACATCCATAGATTCATTATTATTCTCAATCAAAGTATACAAGGGCATATCATTAGGATCAGAAGAAACACTTTTACTAGCAAATAGTTTCATAAGTTCATCCATCGTTCCACTCAAAACATTAATTTCTTCTATCGCATGCACCTTTTTATTAGTAGATCTTTCAGTATGCCATTGAGAATAATTAACCATAATATTATCTAGGAGTTTAGTAGCTTCTCCTAAAGTGATTTCCATAAAAGTGCCTCCCGCGACCGAATCTAAAAGATTTCTAGACGCAAAATTCAATCCGGCATAAATTTTTTGTATAATCATCCACAAATTCAAACCATGGGTAGGGCAATTACGTATCATTAATTTCATACTCTCCCAAGCTTGTGCAACATGTTAATGATCAAGTTGCTTAAAATTCATAATATCGTTTCTAAGGGAGATGATCTTAGCGGGAGGAAAATACTTAGAGATAAAAGCATCTCTGCACTTGTTCCAAGAACCAATACTATTTTTAGGCAAAGACGAAAACCAAGCTTTAGCACAATCTCTAAGACAAAAAGGAAATAGTTTCAACTTAACAATATCATTGTCCACATCTTTCTTATTTTGCATATCACACAAATCAACGAAGCTATTTAGATGGGTAAAGTCATCTTCACTAGGAAGGCCGGAAAACGGATCTTTCATGACTAGATTCAGCATAGCGGCATTAATTTCACAAGATTCAGCATCAGTAAGAGGAGCAATCGGAGTGCTAATAAAATCATTGTTGTTGGTATTGGTAAAGTCACACAATTTAGTGTTTTCTTGAGCCATCGTGACAAGCAAGCAATCCAACACACAAGAAAACAAAAATTAAGCGGGCAAAAAGAGGCAAATAGAGAAAGAGAGGGAGGATAGAGAGAGAGAGGGCGAATAAAACGGCAAGGGTGAAGTGGGGGAGAGGAAAACGAGAGGAAAATGGCAAATAATGTAATGCGGGAGATAAGGGTTGTGATGGGTACTTGGTATGTTGACTTTTGCGTAGACTCCCCAACAACGGCGCCAGAAATGGCTCGTTGTCGGGAGTCAAATCTCGACTTGCACGAACCTCCCCGGCAACCGCGCCAGAAATCTTCTTGCTACCTCTTGAGCACTGCGTTGGATATCCTTGAAGAGGAAAGGATGATGCAGCAAATTAGCGTAAGTATTTCCCTCAGTTTTTGAGAACCAAGGTATCAATCCAGTAGGAGGCTGCGTGCGAGTCCCTCGTACCTGCACAAAACAAATAACTCCTCGCAACCAACGCGATAAGGGGTTGTCAATCCCTTCAGGTCACTTACGAGAGTGAGATCTGATAGATATGATAAGATAATTTTTTTTGGTATTTTTATGATGAAGATGCAAAGTAAAATAAAAGCAAAGTAAAAAGCAAAGGAAATAACTAAGTATTGGAAGATTAATATGATGAAGATAGACCCGGGGGCCATAGGTTTCACTAGTGGCTTCTCTCAAGAGCATAAGTATTTTACGGTGGGTGAACGAATTACTGTTGAGCAATTGACAGAATTTAGCAAAGTTATGAGAATATCTAGGTATGATCATGTATTTAGGCATCACGTCCGAGACAAATAGACCGACTACTGCCTGCATCTACTACTATTACTCCACTCATCAACCGCTATCCAGCATGCATCTAGAGTATTAAGTTCATGAAAACAGAGTAACGCCTTAAACAAGATGACATGATGTAGAGGGATAAATTCATGCAATATGATAAAAAAACCATCTTGTTATCCTCGATGGCAAGAATACGATACATGCCTTGCTGCCCCTACTATCACTGGGAAAGGACACCGCAAGATTGAACCCAAAGCTAAGCACTTCTCCCATTGCAAGAAAGATCAATCTAGTAGGCTAAACCAAACTGATAATTCGAAGAGACTTGCAAAGATAACCAATCATACATAAAAGAATTCAGAGAAGATTCAAATATTGTTCATAGATAATCTTGAGAAGCTTCACCTTGGTGTAGGCCTGCCTGCAGATGAGATGTGGGATTGAACTATGGTTATGTTCAGAAGTATCCTAGCTATGTAGCATCTTAATTATAATTATGCTTGAGTATGCTTAATATTGGTTGAACTATGCTTGAGTACACTTATTATCTATGCATGAGTATGCTTATATCTATGTTTATTTATGTCTAGATGTGGGATGAGTATGCAATCAATTTGGTTGATGGCATTTTATGCTTCTCTTAGACCAACATATGATTGCCCACATCACACACAGCATATTAGCGCGAATTGTTTGTGTAACTTTTAGTATTCCCACAAAATTATATACAAGAAACCATTTGCCCAAAATACGCACAACTACATGTGGAGATTTAGCAAAAAAATTGAACACGTATAGTGCATATTAGGGTGAATGTTTTTAGTGTGGCAAAAATTGTAGGTGAACCAACAAAGGAAATGTGGACACACCCTAAAACTTGGTGATTTTCCGAGATTATAACCACGTGCAATGACTTTCATTGTGCCGCGACACCTGTGTTCTGATTGGAAAGAATGCATCCCCGTGGATCGCACATCTGCACCGTAGGATGTACATGGATCGAACAACAATCCGTATCACCCTCACACTAGAGTGATGTTAATCACACATGGTTGGGTCTTCCACTATTGCCTCAAAAATGTATTCTGGGACATAAAACCCTCACCACCCAGTTCAAAAAGGAAAAAAGAAAACCCTCACCACCCCGCACGTCACAAAACCCTCACCCCCACCTGCCAACCCCCGTCCCCAGTCGCGCCTGCACTCCTCTCCAACTTTGCATGTCATCGCGGTATTGGGGGTTTTCTCATCGAGAACCAGGTAACTATGAAATATTTACTCATCTCTTATCCCAATCCGTCTGCCCCTTTTAATCCACTGATACGTCTCCAACGTATCTATAATTTTTGATTGTTCCATGCTAGTATATGACCCATTTTGGATGTTTATGGGCTTTATTATAGACTTTTGTATTATTTTTGGGACTAACCTATTAACCAGAGGCCCAACCCAAAATGTTGTTTTATTGCCTATTTTAGTGTTTCGACGAAAAGGAATATCAAATGGAGTCCAAACGGAATGAAACCTTCGGTAGAGTTATTTTTGGAACGGAAGCAACCCAGGAGACTTGTAGTAGACGTCAGGGAAGCTTCGAGGAAGCCACGAGGCAGGGAGGCGTGCCCTACCCCCTGGGCGTGCCCCCACCCTCGTGGCTCCCCGGACCGACTTCTTTTGCCAATGACCGATTTCTTTCGCCTATATATGTCCATATACCCTAAAAACATTGGGGACCACAATAGATCGGGAGTTCCGCCGCCGCAAGCCTCTGTAGCCACCAAAAACCAATCGGGTCCCTGTTTCGGCACCCTGCTGGAGGGGGGATCCCTCACCGGTGGCCATCTTCATCATCCCGATGCTCTCCATGACGAGGAGGGAGTAGTTCACCCTCGGGGCTGAGGGTATGTACCAGTAGCTATGTGTTTGATCTCTCTCTCTCTCTCTCTCTCTCGTGTTCTTGAGTTGGCACGATCTTGATGTATCGCGAGCTTTGCTATTATAGTTGGATCTTATGATGTTTCTCCCCCTCTACTCTCTTGTAATGAATTGAGTTTTCCCTTTGAAGTTATCTTATCGGATTGAGTCTTTAAGGATTTGAGAACAATTGATGTATGTCTTGCATGTGCTTATCTGTGGTGACAATGGGATATCACGTGATCCACTTGATGTATGTTTTGGTGATCAACTTGCGAGTTCCATGACCTCGTGAACTTATGCATAGGGTTTGGCACACATTTTCGTCTTGACTCTCCGGTAGAAACTTTGGGACACTCTTTGAAGTTCTTTGTGTTGGTTGAATAGATGAATCAGAGATTGTGTGATGCATATCGTATAATCATACCCACGGATACTTGAGGTGACATTGGAGTATCTAGGTGACATTAGGGTTTTGGTTGATTTGTATCTTAAGGTGTTATTCTAGTAAGAACTCTATGATAGATCGAACGGAAAGAATAGCTTCATGTTATTTTACTACGGACTCTTGAATAGATCGATCAGAAAGGATAACTTTGAGGTGGTTTTGTACCCTACCATAATCTCTTCGTTTGTTCTCCGCTATTAGTGACTTTGGAGTGACTCTTTGTTCCATGTTGAGGGATAGTTATATGATCCAATTATGTTATTATTGTTGAGAGAACTTGCACTAGTGAAAGTATGAACCCTAGGCCTTCTTTCCTAGCATTGCAATACCGTTTACGCTCACTTTTATCATTAGTTACCTTGCTGTTTTTATATTTTCAGATTACAAATACGCATATCTATCATCCATATTGCACTTGTATCACCATCTCTTCGCCGAACTAGTGCACCTATACAATTTACCATTGTATTGGGTGTGTTGGGGACACAAGAGACTCTTTGTTATTTGGTTGCAAGGTTGTTTGAGAGAGACCATCTTCAACCTATGCCTCCCACAGATTGATAAACCTTAGGTCATTGCTACCTCTTGAGCACTGCGTTGGATTTACTTGAAGAGGAAAGGATGATGCAGCAAAGTAGCGTAAGTATTTCCCTCAGTTTTTGAGAACCAAGGTATCAATCCAGTAGGAGGCTGCGTGCGAGTCCCTCATACCTGCACAAAACAAATAACTCCTCACAACCAACGCGATAAGGGGTTGTCAATCCCTTCACGGTCACTTACGAGAGTGAGAGCTGATAGATATGATAAGATAATTTTTTTTGGTATATTTATGATAAGGATGCAAAGTAAAATAAAAGTGAAGTAAAAAGCAAAGGAAATAACTAAGTATGGGAAGATTAATATGATGAAGATAGACCTGGGGGCCATAGGTTTCACTAGTGGCTTCTCTCAAGAGCATAAGTATTTTACGGTGGGTGAACAAATTACTATTGAGCAATTGACAGAATTTAGCATAGTTATGAGAATATCTAGGTATGATCATGTATAGAGGCATCACGTCCGAGACAAGTAGACCTACTCCTGACTGCATCTACTACTATTACTCCACTCACCGACCGCTATCCAGCATGCATCTAGAGTATTAAGTTCATGAAAACAGAGTAACGCCTTAAGCAAGATGACATGATGTAGAGGGATAAATTCATGCAATATGATAAAAACCCCATCTTGTTATACTCGATGGCAACAATACAATACATGCCTTGCTGCCCCTACTGTCACTGGGAAAGGACACCGCAAGATTGAACACAAAGCTAAGCACTTCTCCCATTGCAAGAAAGATCAATCTAGTAGGCCAAACCAAACTGATAATTCGAAGAGACTTGCAAAGATAACCAATCATACATAAAAGAATTCAGAGAAGATTCAAATATTGTTCATAGATAATCTTGATCATAAACCCACAATTCATTGGTCTCAACAAACACACCGCAAAAAGAAGATTACATTGAATAGATCTCCACAAGAGAGGGGGAGAACATTGTATTGAGATCCAAAAAGAGAGAAGAAGCCATCTAGCTACTAAGTATGGACCCGAAGGTCTGAGGTAAACTACTCACACTTAATCGGAGGGCTATGGTGTTGATGTAGAAGCCCTCCGTGATGGATGCCCCCTCTGGTGGAGCTCCGGAACAGGCCCCAAGATGGGATCTCGTGGATACAGAAAGTTACGGCGGTGGAATTAGAGTTTTGGCTCTGTATCTGATCGTATGGGGGTACGTAGGTATATATAGGAGGAAGGAGTACGTCGGTGGAGCAACAGGGTGCCCACGAGGGTGGAGGGCGCGCCTGGGGGGTAGGCGCACCCCCTACCTCATGGCCTCCTCCTTTATTTCTTGACGTAGGGTCCAAGTCTCCTGGATCATGTTCGGTGAGAAAATCACGTTCCCGATGGTTTCATTCCGTTTGGACTCCATTTGATATTCCTTTTCTTTGAAACCCTAAAATAGGCAAAAAACAGCAATTCTGGGCTGGGCCTCCAGTTAATAGGTTAGTCCATAAAATAATATAAAAGTGGATAATTGTAACACCCTCGATGCGACTATATCTCCCACGTGTCGAGGCACGACTTAGAGGCATAATCACATTGAAGGCATATGTCGCAAGTTAGGCAATCTTCACAACATCCCATGTAATATAAATAATAAAGGGGAGAAAACATAGTTGGCTTACACTCGCCACGTCAATCAAGTACATAAATAACATTACATCATCCAAACACTCATGGCCCGACTACGGCGCCAAAATAAAAGATAACCCAACATGCGACACGGTCCCAATCACCCCCAACTGGGCACCACTACTGATCATCGGGAAAGGAAACATAGTAACGTTGAGAGTCTTCGCCGAACTCCCACTTGAGCTCATACGCGTCTCCTGGAGCGGAATCATCAGGCCCTGCATCTGGTGTAATAGTAATCTGTGAGCCACAGGGACTCAGCAATCTCGCACCCTCGCGATCAAGACTATTTAAGCTTATAGGTAAGGCAAGGTAAATATGTGGAGCTGCAGCAAGCGACTAGCAAATATGGTGGCCAACTTATTCGCAACAGAGAGCGAGAAGAGGAGGCAAAGCACGAGCGAGAAACTAGAGACCAACCTGCGCAAACATTACTCCAACGCCGTGTCCACTTCCCGGACTCCGCCGAGAAGATGCCATCACAGTAACACACTCAGTTGATTCATTTTAATTAAGTTAAGGTTCAAGTTATCTACAACCGGACATTAACAAATTCCCATCTGCCCATAACCGCGGGCACGGCTTTCGAAAGTTCAAATCCCTGCAGGGGAGTCCCAACTTATCCCATGAAAAGCTCTCACGGTCAACGAAGGAATAGACCTCCTCCCAAGACATTCTGATCAGACTCGGTATCTCGGTTACTCAAGACACTTCGACAGGTTAAAACAAGACCAGCAACACCGCCCGAATGTGCCGATAAATCCCAATAGGAGCTGCACATATCTCTTTCTCAGGGCACACTCAGATTGTCTTAGGTACGGGTAGGCCAGCCCAGAGTTGCCCCTGGTGGCCACCGACAGCTGACAGGTGGACCAACACTCAGAGGAGCACTGGCCCGGGGGGTTAAAATAATGATGACCCTTGAGTCTGCAGAACCCAAGGGAAAGAAAAGGCTAGGTGGCAAATGGTAAAACCAAGGTTGGGCATTGCTGGAAAAGCTTTAATCAATGCGAAATATCAAGGGGTTCCCATTATAACCCAACCGCGTAAGGAACGCAAAATCCGGGAACATAACACCGATATGACGGAAACTAGGGCGACAAGAGTGGAACAAAACACTAGGCGAAAGGCCGAGCCTTCCACCCTTTACCAAGTATATAGATGCATTAAGATAGCAAGATAATATAATTATATCCCAACAAGTAAATAATTGTTCCAACAAGGAACGCCTTCAATCTTCACCTGCAACTAGCAATGCTATAAGAGGGGCTGAGCAAAGCGGTAATATAGCCAATCAACGGTTTGCTAGGACATGGTGGGTTAGAGGTTTGACATGGCAATTTGGAAGGCTTGCAAGCAAATGGTAGGCATCGTAGCATTGGCATAGCGAAAGAGCGAGCAAACTAGCATAGCAAAGATAGTAGTGATTTCAAGGGTATGATCATCTTGCCTGCACAGTTGTCAGAGTTGACTGGATCCTCGAAAGCAAACTCAACGTCCTCATTAGCGAACTCGTCTCCTGGATCTACCCAAACAAGACAAACAAGCAACAAGGATACAATCAACCACGTGCAAGAACCAAACAAGACGATGCGATGATGATATGCTATGCGGGATGCGATGCGGGTTGCAAAATGCAAGATATGACAGGAAAGCATGAACCTGGCCTCAACTTGGAAAAGCAAGTGTGCCACTGGAAAGATGAGATGAAATCGCTTGAAAACAATATAAAGAACGCCGGAATCGGAGTTACGGTTTGGAAATGGCAAGCGATTCAAAAATGACACCGGTCTGCGATTTACAACAAGTAGCCATCTAAATGCAATGAGATGAACATGCTACCGCACCCAAACATGACATAAAAAATACGTGGCAGGGATGCATACAAGATGCTTAACAAAAGTCTAGCACTGAGCTACGGCCAATTCATCCATTAACAGGTTCAAACAAGCATGGCAAAAAGGCCTATGACAAACAGATCTCAGACTTAGTGAAATCAACACTTGTCTGGAATTTCAGATCAGGTAGCCCTCTTCGGAGCAGCAAAACTACATGCTACAGGATCTGAACATGGCAAAGTAAAGCATGGCATGGAGCTACTCAAAGAGCTTAACAAAAGTCCCTTAGTGACCTTGAGCCAAAAGGGATCAGAAAATACAATTGCAAGCATGTGAACATAGCAAAAACGTAATCAGTTTTCATACTTAGTGAAAACTGGAGCAAGCTGAAATATAACTCAAGTAGGCATGTTTACGAGCTCGATGCACTCACTACGGTGCAAGTCATGGCAAGACAAGCATACAACCATCAAGAAGGCACAAAATTCAAGCTAGACATGGCAAGAACAATAGCATAGCATGCACGGATCAGCTACAACATCATCGGCAAAATTGCAAACAAGTTGACAATCTGCCCAGATTCACAAAGTAGCAAAAGGAGAGCTCGATTAACTCAAGCTAGGGTGCTCCATAATTGCAAACAAAGACATCTATGGATAGAGCACTACGATATTAACAAAACATCCTTACTGATCATCATCAAAAGAGGCACGAATCACTAGGAAACAACATGAACATATGGCATCATGAGATAAACAGCTCCAGGACTTAGTGAAATTACTAAGTCCCTGAAAACAGAATTACTAAGTGCACCACTTTGCAAGCTTGCACAAGTCACCACACACATCACAAAAATACATGGGTCGCACCTCTGAAAAGATGACAAAACCCTTAACAAAACACATGTAGAGCATCAGGGCATATCATGCACACATTAATCATGGCAAAAATGACAAAAACCTAAATGGAGTAGAAGATCTGACAATTAACTTAAGTAGCCCTCTTCTAATAGCATTTCGGGCATCAAGATGAACTCAAATGAAAATGATGCAATGGAGTGAAATGATGTACTCTCTGAGATGAACATTTTGATATGCTATATGCATGAATCGGTGCTACAGATGCAAAGTTACGGAGTCGTGAACATGAGCACTTGGACTGAAAATATCAGGGACTTGAAAAAAAACAACCTCTAGGGTTACTGTTCACGGATCTCAGATCTGCACGCAAAACGAGGTCGGCCGAGTCCCTCGCCGGAGTTCGTCGCTGGAGAAGAGGGAGGGGCCGGGCCGGAGCTTGGGGGCGACGACGGCGGCGGCGCGCGAGGCGGCGGGGTCGGGACGGTGGCGGCGGACGGCTGGGCGG
>NC_041386.1:504023684-504043130 GCF_002162155.2 Triticum dicoccoides | reverse complement strand
GGGGCTATTTATAGGCATAGAGGGAGCTAGGAGATTCCAAATGAGGTGCGGTTTTCGGCCACGCGGTCGTGATCGAACGCTCTAGATGATGGAGCAGAGTTTGGTG
The DNA here is from genome assembly GCF_002162155.2 of Triticum dicoccoides. Classification (NCBI taxonomy): domain Eukaryota; kingdom Viridiplantae; phylum Streptophyta; class Magnoliopsida; order Poales; family Poaceae; genus Triticum; species Triticum dicoccoides. The sequence continues at coordinate 504,043,024 of NC_041386.1, read as the reverse complement.
GGTTTTTGGCCAAATTGGAGGGGTGTTGGGCTGCAACACACACGAGGCCTTTTCAGTCCCTCGGTTAACCGTTGGAGTATCAAACGAAGTCCAAATGATACGAAACTTGACAGGCGGTCTACCGGTAGTAAACCAAGGCCACTTGGCAAGTCTCGGTCCAATCCGGAAATGTTTAATCCCCACACACGAAAGAAAGCTAGAAATGACCACCGAAGGAGAATGAAGCGCCGGAATGCAAAACGGACAACGGGGAAAATGCTCGAATGCATGAGACGAACACGTATGCAAATGCAATGCACATGATGACATGATATGAGATGCATGACAACGACAAGGACACACGGAGACAAAGAACCCGAACCCGAGGAAATAAATATAACTTAACGCCGGAAACGGCAAGAGTTGGAGTACAAATTGGGAAAGTTACATCCGGGGTGTTACAATAATAAAGCCCAATAATGTCCAAAACAGTAGATAATATAGCATGAAGCAATCAAAAATTATAGATACGTTGGAAACATATCAGTCATCCACTTGAGGGAAATTTTCTACTATCCTACAAACCTCCGCACTTGGAGGCCCAACAACGTCTACAAGAACAAGATTGCGTAGCTCTTTTCTGGCGCCGTTGTCGGGGAGGTTAGCACTTGAAGGTATATCTTTAGGTCTTGCAATTGAATCTTTTTGTTTCTTGTTTTATCTCTAGTTTAGTTTATAAAAGGAAACTACAAAAAATGGAATTAAGGGTACCTCATATGCTTCATCTTTTTAATATCTTTCATGAAAATAAGGATTCTGATAATTATGCTAAACTGTTAGAAGAAGAATGCATTAGAATGTTTGGCACTAAATATTTGAATGCTGAGCATGATTGCAATGTTGTTAGTATGAATTCCTTGAACATCCATGGTACTAATGATGATTGCACTAGTCATGATGAAAATGCCTCTCATAAGCATGTTAACTTTTGTGGAATACATAGAGCTTGCAAGCACACACCAAATAGGGAAGATAGATTTTGCAAGAGGCATAAGTATTTGGAAACTAAATGGTTGCAAGAAACGCTAGATGATTGTGCTGAAAGATTCAATATTTATCGCCATCCTTGTGAACTTTGCAATGAACATGGTCATTTAAAGCTCCAATGCTATTTGTTTCATGATCAAATCGTGTCCAAAAATTGTGATAACTTGATTACCCTTGAGCATCATAAAGAGCTTAGTCTTCTTTTGGGGTATGAAGAAATGAAACGTATAACTGAGGGTATTCCAAATTTTAATCTTGATAGATTTCTTGATTTTGATCTAGAAGAAATTTTTATGTATTGTGCGGTGAATTGCATTGAAAATCCTTATATTTCCAATTACATAAAGACAAGAAAACAAATAGAAGATGAAGAGAATACTAATGGAAGGGAAGAGACTTCCCAATATTCTCCTATAATTTCTTATGATGAATCAGGTAACGAGGAGGAGCCTCCTATTCAACCAATCTCATTAATAAGGAGCTCCGAAAAGAGGATGAAACCCACACATGATGTGAAGAAGAAAAAGAAAAGACGGAGAAGAAAAGGTAAAAATGTATCCCTCCCAAATAATGTTGCTCCTATTACTCATTATGATGATGATAATTGTTATACTATTGGTGCTATCCGTATTATTAATGATGAAAGTGATTATGCTTATGATATGAAAAGGCCCAAGCTTGGGGATGCTATGTTTGATGAGGATGATATGTTTGAGAATGTATTTGCTGCAATTAATGTTTGTCCCAAGCTTGGGGATGCTACGTTTGATGAAGATGATATTTTTAGTATCCCAAGTTTTGATGAGCAAATTTATTATGATGATAACATGCCTCCTATTTATGATGGTTATATTGATGAAAGTGGATTTGGATAGGTCATGACTTTATTTAGTAATGATCCCACTATCTTGGAAGAGGTTTCAATTGATTATGATGAGAACAAAGTTGCTACTTATGATGATTATTGTGACGACACGTATGCTATAAAAAGTAGTGATGATTATATTAAAACTTTCCATGATTATGATTACCCTTTTCCTGAATATTACTCTTTTAATGTGGAAACAATTTGTAGTATTCGAGTTTCTTATGATACTCCCACTATTCCGAATGAGAAGAATTTTGCCTATGTGGAGAGTAGTAAATTTTCTATGCTTGTAGATCATGAAAAGAATGCCTTATGTGATGGTTATATTGTTGAATTTATCCATGATGCTACTGAAAATTAGTATGAGGGAGGAATTTATGCTTGTAGTAATTGCAATAATACCAAGTTTCCTCTCTATGTTCTTAAAGTTTTGAAGTTATGCTTGTTTTGCCTTCCTATGCTAGTTGATTACTGTTCCCATAAGTTGTTTGCTCACAAAATCCCTATGCATAGGAAGTGGGTTAGACTTAAATGTGCTAGTAATATTGTTCATGATGCTCTCTTTATGTTTCAATTCTTATCTTTTATGTGAGCATCATTGAAATCATCATGCCTAGCTAGGGGCGTTAAACGTTAGCGCTTGTTGGGAGGCAACCCAATTTATAGTTTTGTTCCTGTTTAGTAAAAAAATAATTTATCTAGCCTATGTTATGATTGAGTTTTTATGTTTAATTTAGTGTTTGTGCCAAGTAGAACCTTTGGGAAGACTTGGGGAAAGTCTTTGCGATCTTGCTGTAAAAAACAGAAACTTTAGCGCTCACGAAATTTGCTGCCATTTTTTACTGGAGAGTGCTATTTTGTTCATTATTTTTGATGATGATTAATAGACAAATTCCTCACGTCAAGAAGTTTATTTTAAAATTTTTGGGGTTCCATAAGTATACGTTTGATCCAGATTACTACAGACTCTTCTGTTTTTGATAGATTCTGTTTTCTATGTGTTGTTTGCTTATTTTGATGAATCTATGAGTAGTATCGGAGGGTATGAACCATATATGAGTTGGCTTACATTAGCTATTACACCAATATTAATTTAGAATGACTTCACAATAGTACCTAAGTGGTTATTTATTTTCTTATACTAACGGAGCTTACGTGTTTTTTGTTAAGTTTTGTGTTGTGAAGTTTTCAAGTTTTGGGTAAAGATTCGATGGACTACGGAATAAGGAGTGGAAAGAGCCTAAGCTTGGGGATGCCCAAGGCATCCCAAGGTAATATTCAAGGACAACCATGAGCCTAAGCTTGGGGATGCCCCGGAAGGCATCCCCTCTTTCGTCTTCGTTCATCGGTAACTTTACTTGGAGCTATATTTTTATTCACCACATGATATGTGTTTTTCTTGGAGCGTCATTTTATTTTCTTTTGCTTGATGTTTGAATAAAATACCAAGATCTGAAATTATTAAATGTTAGAGAGTCTTCACATAGTTTCATAATTATTCGACTACTCATTGATCTTCACTTATATCTTTCGGAGTAGTTTGCCATTTCCTCTAGTGCTTCACTTATATCGTTTTAGAGCATGGCGGTGGTTTTATTTTGAAGAAATAGACGAACTCTCATGCTTCACTTATATTATTTTGAGAGTCTTTTAGAATAGCATGGTAATTTGCTTTGGTTATGAAACTAGTCCTAATATGATGGGCATCCAAGATGGGTATAATAAAAACTTTCATATAGAGTGCATTGTATACTATGAGAAGTTTGATACTTGATGATTGTTTTGAGATACGAAGATGGTGATATTAGAGTCATGCTAGTTGAGTAGTTGTGAATTTGAGAAATACTTGTGTTAAAGTTTGTGATTCCCATAGCATGCACATATGGTGAACCGTTATGTGATGAAGTCGGAGCATGATTTATTTATTGATTGGCTTCCTTATGAGTGGCGGTCGGGGACGAGCGATGATCTTTTCCTACCAATCTATCCCCCTAGGAGCATGCGCGTAGTACTTTGCTTTGATAACTAATAGATTTTCACAATAAGTATGTGAGTTCTTTATGACTAATGTTGAGTCCATGGATTATACGCACTCTCACCCTTCCACCATTGCTAGCCTCTCTAGTACTGCGCAACTTTCGCCGGTACCATAAACCCACCATTTACCTTCCTCAAAACAGCCACCATACCTACCTATTATGGCATTTCCATAGCCATTCCGAGATATATTTCCATGCAACTTTTCATAGTTCCGTTTACTATGACACGCTTCATCATTGTCATATTGCTTTGCATGATCATGTAGTTGACATCGTATTTGTGGCAAAGCCACCGTTCATAATTCTTTCATACATGTCACACATGAGTCATTGCACATCCCGGTACACTGCCGGATGCATTCATATAGAGTCATATTTTGTTCTAAGTATTGAGTTGTAATTCTTGAGTTGTAAGTAAATAAAAGTGTGATGCTCATCATTATTAGAGCATTGTCCGAGTGAGGAAAGGATGATGGAGACTATGATTCCCCCACAAGTCAGGATGAGATTCCGGACGAAAAAAATAAAAAATAAAAGAGAAAAAAGAGGCCATAAAAAAGAGAAGGCCAAAAAACAAAAAATATGAGAGAAAAAGAGAGAAGGGGCAATGCTACTATCCTTTTACCACACTTGTGCTTCAAAGTAGCACCATGATCTTCATGATAGAGAGTCTCCTATGTTGTCACTTTCATATACTAGTGGGAATCTTTCATTATAGAACTTGGCTTGTATATTCCAATGATGGGCTTCCTCAAAATGCCCTAGGTCTTCGTGAGCATGCGAGTTAGATGCACACCCACTTAGTTTCATTTGTTGAGCTTCCATACACTTATAGCTCTAGTGCATCCGTTGCATGGAAATCCCTACTCATTCACATTGATATCTACTGATGGGCATCTGATAACCCACAAGTATAGGAGATCGCAACAGTTTTTGAGGGTAGAGTATTCAACCCAAATTTATTGATTCGACACAAGGGGAGTGCTACCTCTTGAGCACTGCGTTGGATTTCCCCGAAGAGGAAGGGATGATGCAGCAAAGTAGCATAAGTATTTCCCTCAGTTTTTGAGAACTAAGGTATCAATCCAGTAGGAGGCTACGCGCGAGTCCCTCGTACCTACACAAAAACAATAGCTCAACGCAACCAACACGCTTAGGGGTTGTCAATCCCTTCACGGTCACTTACAAAAGTGAGATCTGATAGAGATGATAAATAATATTTTTGGTATTTTTGGTATAGAGATGCAAAGTAAAAAGTAAAAGCAAAGTAAAAGCAAAGCAATAATAAAGTGATGGAGATTGATATGATGAGAAAGAGACCTGGGGGCCATAGGTTTCACTAGTGGCTTCTCTCAAGAGCATAAGTATTCTACGGTGGGTGGACAAATTATTGTTGAGCAATTGACAGAATTAAGCATAGTTATGAGAATATCTAGGTATGATCATGTATATTGGCATCACGTCCGAGACAAGTAGACCGAAATGATTCTGCATCTACTACTATTACTCCACGCATCGACCGCTATCCAGCATGCATCTAGAGTATTAAGTTAAAAACAGAGTAACGCCTTAAGCAAGATGACATGATGTAGAGGGATAGTTTCATCCAATATGATAAAAAACCCATCTTGTTATCCTTGATGGCAACGATACAATACGTGCCTTGCTGCCCCTTCTGTCACTGGGAAAGGACACCACAAGATTGAACTCAAAGCTAAGCACTTCTCCCATGGCAAGAACAACCAATCTAGTAGGCCAAACCAAACTGATAATTCGAAGAGACTTGCAAAGATAACCAATCATACATAAAAGAATTCAGAGAAGATTCAAATATTATTCATAGATAGACTTGATCATAAACCCACAATTCATCGGTCTCAACAAACACACCGCAAAAAGAAGATTACATCGAATAGATCTCCATGAGAGAGGGGGAGAACATTGTATTGAGATTCAAAAAGAGAGAAGAAGCCATCTAGCTACTAATTATGAACCCGTAGGTCTGAAGTAAACTACTCACACTTCATCGGAGGGGCTTGGATGATGTTGTAGAAGCCCTCCATGATCGATGCCCCCTCCGGCGGAGCTCCGAAACAGGCCCCAAGATGTTATCTCGTGGATACAGAAATTGCACTACAAAAAAAAGACACATCCGTGACATTTTGGGCCGAATGAATTTTTTTCTGTCATACATATGACACTTCTATGACGATAATTGTGACAAAACCCGGTATCATCATAGATGTGGTTGGCTCCTCCTTCTATGACAAAAAGTCATGACATAAAATGGGATTTTCATCCTGGGGAGGCCGGAGACGCAGCTGCATGACATTATTTGGGCCGTCCATGACGGAAAAAAACCGTGGTAGAAGCGAGGGCGAGGAAACTTTCGGGGAGTTCCCGGTTACGGTTGGCGGTTGGGGGCCGAGCGATGCGCGCTTCTCTCATACACGTACGCGCGTGTGTGCGAGGCATTGGGCTCTAACTGAACCCGAGTGATTGCACTGCAGGCTACGCGTTACTGAGCCCGAGCGATCGATCGATGGCTGTTAACTGAACCCGATCGAGCGATTCCTTCGCTACTGCTGCTAACTGAAGCCGATCGATGCTGCCTCTGGATGAACAGTGAGTGTTGCGGGGGTTTGGATGAACAGTTCCCGGTGGTGGTGGATGAACAGGACCCCGTGGTGTTGCCTCTGGATGAATAGGACCCCGATCTATCGAGCCGATTGGGGCTGGATGAACAGGACCCCATGGAGGGCTGGATGAACAGGACCACCCCGTGGAGGGCAGGATGAACAGTAGACGATGGAGGGCAGGATGAACAGTAGCCCGTGGAGGGGTGTTTGAACAGGAGCCCATGGAGAGGGCTGGTTGAATAGTAGCCGGTGGAGTAGCGCACGGTGGAGGCTGGATGAACAGGAGCCCGGGATGAACAGTCGCAGGTGGAGGCTGGAGGAGGTCGACGGCGGATGAACAGTAGCTCATGGAGGCTAGAGGGGGTCGATGGTGGAGATGAACATTATCCCGTGGAGTCCCGTTTTGCGGTACGCCACACCCCTCCCGATGAACATGACCCCCTTTTCGACCGTAGTGCTCCAACACAAGTCCGTTTCGTCCGTTTTGCGGTACGCCACACCCCTCTCGATCAACAGGACCCCCGTTTCGACCGTAGGAGGTCTGTTTCCTCCGTTTTGCGGTACGCCAGACCCCTCCTGATGAACATGATCCCGTTTCGAACGTGGCCGGTCGAACACAAGACCATTTCCTCCATTCTGCGGTACGCTAGGCCTCGTTTCCATCTCCTGTTCCGTCCAAGCCCTCCCGATGAACACGACCACGCATTCCGTTCCGACCCAGCCGGTTGGCTGCCATGCGTTCCGTTGCCTCCCCATGAACACGACGCATTTCGTTGCCTCCCCATGAACATGACGCATTTCGTTGCATCCCCATGAACACGATGACGATGTCGTTTCTCCGTTCCGACCCAGCCATGTACACGAGCCCTGGCCGTACGTATGCACGAGTAGGCGTTCGAGACCCCGCCTGTATGTACACATACGTGGCCGTGTTTTCTTTCTTGCACCCTGGTCGCTGTACGTACGTGTACATGCTACGTGCGTGCCTCTACTACGACACGTGCGTGCCTCTACATCGACTAGTATATATGTACATACACGTTCACGACCAAAATGACAACGCTACATACGCTTCGACCAGGTGGGTCCCGACTGTCAGGCACTTCCTTGCGTGCGAAGATGTAGCTGGTGGGTCCCAGCAGTCAGGGGCAAATGTTTTTTTCGTGAAATACTGTGGCCCATCCGGTGGGTCCCCACTGCCAGGTTGAGGAATAGTTATTTTGCGCATAATAAGGAGGCACTTCCTTGCTGCGATCGTGGACCCAGCTGTCAGCATCTCCATGCACAGTACTCTTCCGATGGAAGTCGGTCGTTGACCACATTGACCACGCCGCGCCGAGAGCACCATGGCAGTGGACGACGGTGAGGCCTAGGAAGGGGACGACGCGGAGCCAGGGAAGACGCGGCAGTGGAAGCTCGTGCGGAGAGGAGTATGAAGGTTCACTGGTTCGGCTGCGGTATGAGGCTGCCGGTGCTGCAGGGCCTGGTCAGCGGTGGGAATAGTAGGGGGCGGTGAGGCCTCTGCGGCAACACAGACGGCCATGGGAGGCAGGAGCATGCGGCACGACCGATGCTGCTTTGGGTGGCTAGAGCAAGAAGACCAGAGGTTGAAGAAGCACTACGGCCGTTGGATGGACATCATACGGTCCTTGGAGCTAGAATCGTTCATATTGACTAAGTTGACAAAGCCCTTCGTCCCCGTCAACTTAGTAGGCCCACAAGTCAGCCTCCCACCAAGGTGGGTCCCAGCTAGCCGGGGGAGTATTCATTTTTTGTGCGTAATAAGGAGGCACTTCCGGTGTGTCCGAGCTGACAGCAGGATGAATGTTTTTTTCACGAAATACGGTGGCCCGTCCGGTGGGTCCCAGCTTTCAGGGGAAACAATTTTTTTTTGCAAAATACTGGTGGCCCGTCCGGTGGGTCCCCACTGTCAGGTGGAGGAATAATTATTTTCCGCGTAATAAGGAGGCACTTCCTTGCGGCTGCCGTGGACCCAGCTGTCAGCCACTCCACGTACAGTACTCTTCCAATGGAAGTCAGTCGTTGACCACATTGACCACGCTGCGTCAAGAGCACCACGGCGGTGGACGACGGCGAGGCATAGGAAGGGGACGACGTGGAGCCGGGGAAGACGCGGCAGTGGATGCCCACGCGGAGAGGAGTACGAGCATTCACCGGTTCGGCTGCGGTGTGAGGCTGCCGTCGCCGCAGAATAACAGGGGGTGTGGGTGAGTAGAGGGATGCCCTGGCCAGTGGTGGGAGTAGTAGGGGGCGCTGAGGCCTGCACAGCAGCACAGCCGGCCACGGGAGGCGGGAGTAGGCGGTCCCACCGGCGCTGCTTTGGCAGCTGGAGCAAGAAGATCAGAGATTGAAGAAACACGACGGCCGTTGGATTGACATCCAACGGTTACGTATGCTAGAATCGTTTGTTGACGTATATAATAACTAAAAAAATCTTGCATACGCGTCAACTAAACAGGCCCACAAATCAGACCACTCCCTCTTTTTTTAATAATTTATATATAGCTCATGGCAACTTCTTATGCAATTTATTGCAGTCATTTTTTTGGCCAAGACCAATTTCGCATATTTCTGTGCGTTCCAAACTATTTTTAATACCGAAATGTCCATACAGATTTAAAGTACTTTGAAGATATATTTAAATTAGGTTAATGCCCAGTGAAATAGGAATATGAAAATGTAATAAAATGCAGAAATTATAAAGTAATTGCCAATTTGTCATCTGTTTTTATATTTACAACCCATTTCATATTACTTCCAAGATTTGCAGGCGTCTTGAAAGAGTTGCAGCCCATCAGGGCGTCGAAAAATAAGTAGGCCAGGATTGGGTATTCTTCAGAAAAAATAAACTGGGCTCATTTTCACAAAGAAAAAATAGCTGGGCTGGTCACATGGTGAACATAAAATATAAGCCTGGGCTAGACGGGCCACAGCCCAGTTCAAACCCTGCTCCGTCTCAACAATACCAAACAAAAAAAATACTGCTCGAGTAGCTACGTCCCAGGTGTCAGCTGATCTTGTGCTGTTCTCTTGTCTATTGACTATATACGCTCGCAATGTCGTGGGTCCCAGATGTCAGGAAAACACTAGGAGGAAGCATTTTATTTTTCCATACGCTGACTTGGTGGGCCCCTACTGTCATCCTCTCCATGTACTTCTACCGATTCCTGTTGTTTGTTGACCATGTTGACAATGCGAGAGGGCGGCGCCACGGCGAGCGCACCAAAGCGCGCGTAGGACGTCGGTGTTAACGATTTAGGATACGGTGGGGCGGCGATGCATGCGCTGAGGTGCAGCCAGCCGTGGGAGGCGAAAGCAGGCGGCCCCGCCGGCGCTGGTTTGGTTTTGGTGGCTGGAGGAAGACAGGACTGAAGAAACACGACAGACTGTAAAAGCAGCAGGAGTACTTAACAACCTTAACTGAAACCAGCAGGGGCACTTAACAACCAAAGCTGAAAGCAGTATGAGTACTTATACAGGTTCAACCGTACAAAGCACGCCTCGAATAGTGCTACTTTGCCTACAGTTAACCAAGAATGAGGCCGCCAAGCCCCAGGACAAGGCCCAGGCGCCACCCCGCGCATCCACAACCTTTTGAAAGCGGCTTCATCTCGCAACGTGGTCAATAAATAGGATATTCGCTTTAGAGACATGGAAAAGCATGAACATACTCTTCTGTCCTATTCTCCAAGATGGACGGGCCTTCATTATTTGAGACCACCCATGAATAAGTATATTTTCACTTCCAAGGGGAATTGAGTAGGTCGACATAAACATCATGTTGTGACCAAGCGCAAGTCTGACCCGACCATGGTCAGGCATCTGTATAGGAACAATAGAACTCGGCAGTTCCTGTTTCAAGAAGATTACAGCTGTAAAACTGTGTATAAGCAATAGTTTATGAACAACATATATAACAGAAAACAACTCGTACCATAAGTTTCTCGACACAGTTGGACATGTTCAACGAGTGCAGCAGTGGCACACATATCCCACATGGCCTTCCACCATTGAAACGCCCCACAAGGACCTCAAGACGATCAATAAAGTGTAGGAACTTGTGGATGTCGATCCAGTCAACTTCAGTGCCATTAGTAATAGCCGAGTTATTACAGAGTAACAAACGATCAGACTGCTTAACTCTGAAAAAACCTACATGTGCCACCAATTATAAGAAAATATTAGTTAGAAGTAGCATCTTCGTGAGAGATTCGTTGCTACTTCTAAAGTCAAATTGTGATTAGTTAGACAAAATAGGTGGATTAAGAAGTAATCGAGGCAACAAGCAAGAACCAGATACAAAACTAACATGGATGAACAATTGGAACGATGTCGGGGTGGAAGATCGCAGTGAAGATGAGACCAGGTTCTGCTATTTCCATCAACATTCGTGCGCCAACTTTCAGTCCGTAACACTTGAGAAACTTTATCCAAGTTTGGCCATAAAAAAAGCAACGATCTTCTTGGTTCATGAACCCAACTCGGAACTTATATCCATGGCTTGTCTTCACTGTGACCATTAAACTAGTGTATTTAGTTATGGCAAGGCCGGGCATCTTGAGTACATGTGTTCTGGCAGAGCAAATAATACACTGCAGGAAAAATAATATGAGAACACAGCATGGTCAAAAAAAAACCCACCCTCCCGGATAGAAAAGAGGATTCTAGGAACATACTGTGCGTGTTTCACAATGCTGTGTTAGGATGAGAAGGAACAAGTGTGTCGTCTCGCCGAGGGCGCAGAAACCTGTAGAGTACTCGCACTTTGGGCACTGCAAATGAAACACACTAGATTCAGTAGGAAGAAAAATGCATCAATGGTGGTGGCTGCCATCCTAGGATTACCTGCGACCAAGGGACTTGGGTTTATCAGGGATGGATGAAGAATTCGTACCTGGTTCTCCATGAGAAAACCCTATGCAATCACCGAGAGGCGGTTTTCTCTGAACAAGCAGACGAGGGAGAAGGGGATTCAGGCCCAGTGAAATATTGCCGCTTCATCCGTCCAGCTTACTGCTAAAGCTGGAAAGGGGGGGTTGTGATTTGATGGCTCATTGGGCATTACTGCGATGCTACGACCGGGGCATGTCTACCGTGAAGTTGTGCACTCTAATTTGTGCATATGGCACGTGGACCCCGTTGCCGGTTGCCCCAGATATCAGCGAAAGGAAGTAGAAAGACAGGAGTAACTAGTTACACATAAATATATTTTTTGACAGAGAGATACTCCCTCTGTAAAGAAATATACAAATCTTTTATATCACAGGCTCACCTTGCCGAGAAATATACTCCCTCTGCAACGCACGGGTATTATGGGGGTTCAGCTTTTTTTATGGGGGTTCAGCTGAGAATATAATACTCAGATAGGCTCATGGTTCTGGACTTTGGGCCGCAGGCCGACCCTGCATGTTTGGGGGCCCATGTGTTCTACCTCAGCGCTTTTCATATTGCAAGTGATCGGTACAGTGCTGGTTTTAGATGCTGCCGCAAGGCGAATACACAAAATTGAATAAAGCATGGCAGCTGTTGGAATGAAATCGAACGACAGTTCCTAACTAGCAATCAGAGTTGCAGTTCTATCAACGATATACCATGTGATAAATAATACTATCGTGCTACTTATACACACAGGACACTTGTTTCACCATGCGAGATTATTACATCAAAATCTCTCGGAGGATAGATCAGTTCGGCAGTTGCGTGCTGCTACTGAAGAATTTCAAAGTTGATTTGGACCAGCTCTCCTTGCCGAGAAAGTTCGATTTTGACATCATCCCCTACCGCAAGATATGATTTAGATTTGAACCTTGACCATCCTTTAGCATCAATCATCATGCGACCATCCTTTGTACTTACAGTATATTGAGCAGGTTCATTCACACCAAGGCTGCGCATGGTAAGAGAAACTTGGCCGCGGTCGCCCGGATTGGTGAACGACTCCCTCGTTGCTCTAGAAATTCTCTGTTTGCAAACAAGAAGACATACCCAAACAGTTAGATCAACACAGTGAATCATGTGAAACAACATGGAAGGAAAAAAGAAGGAAGCACTTGGGTGGCCAATGCTTACCAAGAAGGTGGACATGTCGGTTTTTGTAAGGACTTTGGTATATGAAGTGCGAACTGTAGCCCAGTCTGTTGCCGGTGCAACTGCATGGGCCAAAGCAGATGCAAGTGCAAGTGTTGGTGCAGGTGACGAAGTCGCTGCTACTGCCGGAGATGGTGCTCCTTGTAGAACTGGTGCTGGTGTCGGAGCAGGTGCCGGTGTCGATGCCCGATCCTCCGGTAGATCAGACTGAACTGCTGACGCGGTCGGTGCCCAATCCTCAGCTGGATCAGACTGAGCTGATGCCGCTGTCAGTGCTAGAGCAACTGCCGATACTCGATCTGTGCGAGACAACGGCGATCGTGTCTGGTCTGCTATGATCAGCTTTCTAACTTGACTAGGATCCGTGACCATGATCCAGTCTTTTTCTTCATTTCTTTTAAACGCGAGAAGGACTAATTGTGGAGTTTTCGTTAAACCAAACTGCAGTTCATCATAGGGATTCAGCTTGTACTCAGACAATAGACTGATCCAATTTTGTCCAGTAATATAAGTGATGGACGGTGCCTTCGTTACTGACACAACATAAGAAGTGAAACCTGCAAAAATAGCCATCGTAGAGCAAACCAAACGGTTTATTCTATGATGAATGTCACATGGCAAAACTTGCATAGTAAAATTGTAGGAAAATAAAGAAAACATGACATTAAATCAATAAGATTTAGACATTAAATCAATAAGATTTACTTGATGTGACACGAGTGAATCCTTACCAGGAAATCACTATGTTGAAGTACTAAACAGAAGATTGATCGTCCAACTACGCGTGGCATGCAGGGGCCCCACCTACTCCCACAAGCAGGACAGTCCAAAGGTCGTGACAAATTGTATGGACCGAACATCCATGGGGCTGGAAATCCTGCTGGGTGCGATAAACCCTGCAATGCATACAGATATTGGAGTGTAACCATAATTGATAGACCGTCCTCACAAAAAATATGATATGGATATTTCAAAATATACAAACTGAGTTGAGTGGACAGACATTAACATAGACCGTTCTCAGGACTGACCACACACCAAAAGCGGCAGTACTGATAAACAATACAGGGTTCTCAAACACAAATCATGTACTGAATAATAGTACTTACTACAGACAAGCAAAGTTGCACTAACTAAACTCTGCAAACTATTTTTTGCCACCGACCTACGGGATGAATCCCGCATAACTGACTAGGCCATGGACTTCGTGTGAGATGTCTACATGCACCATCACCATCTTGTCAACCTTGGAGAACCTAACAGAGTGGTCTTTCCACTCATAAACATGATGATGAAGACATGCTGCATCAGATTTGTTGGGAAGCTTTACAAGAACCACACACTTCGTAATCGAAGGCATAGCCAGGAAATTGTTGTGGTCAAGTACAACCTCGAGAAGACACCTGACAACAATGCTACAAGAAAACACTAGTTCAGGACACGTGGTGACAAGGACACAGCAGCTGGATAGTTCAGCAGTAGAACTCATCATCAGGTCTTCCAGTTCACACGGCATGACTTTGAGAACTTCATCTCCACCGCGGACCTGGTTCTAATTCAAACAGAAACCATATTTTATTACTACCTCTGTTCAGAAATATAAGATGATTTTCGATATTATACTCCATATATGACTATATACGCACAGAAATGAGTGAACAAAGACATTAGAACATGTCTTCAAAGGCATGAGAGCGGAGGGATTACATGCAATATCCATAACACAAGTTACTGAGGCAAATATACCCTCTTAAAAGGTAGCATTGATGTTCATAAAGTACTCCCTCCGTCCCAAAACTCTTGTCTTAGATTTGTCTAGATACGGATGTATCAAGTCACATTTTAGTATTAGATACATCCATATCTAGACAAATTTAAGACAAGAAATTTGGGACAAAGGGAGTAGTTGAAAGTAATCTATAAGAAATCAGTGTCAACCTCTCGCATGTTTAGGTCAAAAAAGGAATTTAGAACCGTCATTTGGCACACAAAAATCACAGCAAGATCTCCCAGAAAGTTGTACTACTAGTACTAGTACTGCGTGTTAGATGAAAAAACACGATCAAGATCGAGAAAAATATCGTCAAGAAGAGATATTACCTGGACTTTCTTAATGAGGGATCCCGGAGAAGGGGGCTTGGATAGGGCGATGGCTTTGAGCTTGTCTGCGGTAGTCTCGGCGGGGTGCTTGCGCTTCTTCGTACCATGATCCTCGACGGTTTTGGCCGGAGCCATAGACATCACTTCGGCCGGTGCTCCAGCGTCCATCAAGAAACTGTCAAATAGAAATAAAAGAAAAGAAACCATAATCACAAACCCAAAAGAAGAAAAGAGAGGGAGTTATAGGATCAGTCTCGGGTTTGCAAGACCGGGCCTTGGCCAGAATCAACACCATTGATGCGCTCACCTTTCCTTCTTTGGGAGAGAAGAACAATGGCAGAAGCAGGTCGGGGTTTTCTTGAAGAAACGAGGAACAAGATGAGGCGGAAGCGAGGGTTGGGTAGAGAGGAAGCTGAGAGAGAAGAGTGAAATGATGGTTGCTTCATCCATCCAACTTACTGCTGGAAAGGAGGGGGTTTTGTGATTTGACGGCTCATTGGGCATTACTGCGGTGCGTCGATCGGGGTAGTCTACCATCACTCTACTACGAAGTAATTTAGTGCATGGATGGTGGACCCCGATGCTGGTTGTCCCACACGTTGGCGAAAGTGAGTAATTTAGTGCATGGCTGGAGGAGGATCCGCACGGTAGAGCGTGTCCACTGTTTTTCAGAAGAAAAAAATGATTACAGCAAGTGTTTCCACTCTTACGACGGAGGAGTGCGAAACACGGCAGACACTTGAACATACATAGTGCTCCTACTACTAGGCATGTGCAGTGGTTCATACGTTAGTACTACACAATCTTGTTGCTAGTGTAGTAAGATATGACGATAACAAATGATGTTGTGAGCATGTCAACTACTGCTATATGTAACATAGTACCGCTTTTTCGACTGTCCGGTCGAGAATGAATGGTGAGATCAATGTTAACGGAACTAGGTCCACAGCGCACGGAGAGTACGGTGCTACAGTACTCCATGAAACATGAACCATATGAAGCACGAATAGTGTTAGGCAGGGTGTATGAAGGGTGCACGGGATGGGAGCAAAAGTTCCCTTCTCGACCCACTTTTGGGTGTTTGGCAGAGTGCATGAAGGGTGCATGAGTCCACACTAGTAGGTTGACAAAAATACACGAAGAGGAAACAACCATATTGAGATGAGAATGCAACCAAACACGCCCACATGCTTTGTGCTACAGTGACTGATCTACACCGTCTGAGTTTGATCCAACGGTCATGTTGCATCGAGACATGGACATGCCCATGCAGAGGGCGCTTAACACCACCGAAGTCCCTCTGCTTCTCGAGGTGCACGACGTTGGTGATGCAGGGTGCAACCGCCCGCAGAGCCTGCTCCCGGTCGATGGGAGCCAGCTCGTCAAAGACGGCGTCCAATGGCACGAATGGATTCCGGTGACGGAGCCCTGAAAGGATTCCCCCGGCAACGGCGACGGCAGCCCGCAACCCCTCCTTGTCCAGCTCATCCCCCACCATCGCGCGGAGACGGCTCAACTCCTCAGAGATATAGGTGAAGAAGGAGACCAGGTCAGGAAGCCATAGCTCATTGAAGTCGACCGGGTGGTCGAACGGGTTTAGCCCGGCGGCCAGCATCGTCGCGCTGGCACGACGATAGGAATCACGCAGCCGCAACACGTGTGTGGCAACTTGGTTCACCAAGTGGCTGAGGCGATCCTGGACCTCGTCACGATCGGCCCGCTCGCGCTCCAGCCGGCTCCCCTGACGGCCTATCGTATCTCCCGCTTTCTGCAGCAACGCCGTCGATGCCTCGAACATCTTTGTGGTGGACGCCTGCCGCTTTTGAAGCTCCGTGAACTCCCGGACATAACGGAGGAGCATGGCACTCCTCTCCTCCTTGAGCTCACGGAGCTCCACGTCCTTGGCCCTGAGCTCCGCATCCTTGGCATGGAGCTCCTATGTCAGGAGCCTCACCTCGGACTCTGTGATCTGCTGCGCCGCCATGGCACCAGGTAGAAGCAATGGGGAGAGGAAGCAAAGGGGCGAAACGGCTGAAAGGCAATGCAATCTACGGGAAGGCAGAGGGAGCGAGGAATCTTTTGGTTTTCACCATGGTAAAACACCAATCGATGACTTCTCACAACAGGGAGCAGTGGGTACAGGCGGAGTCATCATGACTAATTGCTGTCGCGCCTGCTCCCGTCAATCAAAAAATCAAAAATCCTGTCGCGCCTACTCCCGTCGATCAAAAAATTAAAAATCCTGCCGCACCCAAACACCAGAGCAACGCCGCGGTGGATATTTAAACTTACCTGCCGGCAAGTAGATAAAAAATGGTGAAAAAACAAATGTGGCGGCGGCCTAGCTAATCGGTCGAACTAGCCCAACTAGCTAGCCACCGTGCTTCACTGATGTACTCGGCGGGAAAGGTGGTCTTTCATGATTTGACGACTCATTTACTTGCTTCGGCGCTACGACCGAGGAGGACCTAGAAAACGTGCGGTAGGTCGCCCCACGTCAGGAAGAATATATGCGTGCACCACCCGGGAGGACCCCGAAACCGCGCGGTCGGGTGTGCCACGTCTCGGCACGGAGGAAAAATGTGCGTGTAAAAATGTACTGTATCAGACGTAGTACCTATGGTTCGACCTCGGGACCCAGCCAGTCGGTTGAAAACACCCCACTAGCCACACAACTTCATCATGCAAACGTGGCACGGAGGATAGATGTGGTTAGCTCCGTCTCGACCAGCCACAACGTCTCTTGTTCTAGGCGATTCTTCTATTTTCCAAGTTTTTTTAGTTGTAATAACACCATGGCAAGCTAGCGCCGCTCTTCGTGTGTGCCCGTGCAAAGGTTAGACGATGGAGAGAAGAGAGATTGAAATCGCAGACCTGGGACCCACCAGTAAGTGAGATAACGGTCATGCACGTGTTGACGAGGCACTCCCTCTACTCTACTCAACGCAAGTATTGTATAAAATCAAGTTATGGGACAAAGCCAACAACCGTTCGTTTTTTAGGCTATCGACTTATGCTTTGTAGTCCAGGTTGCCAGTTCGAATCTCGTCTGTCAGATTTGTTAGTTTTAGGTCCAAATTTGATTAATGACAAGTGGGACCCCCGTGTGTTGTTCTGATATTTCAGTGTAGGATGGTTTTTTTGAACAAACACTTTGCACGGTTAGACAAGTAATGGCATGAGTTACACGTTTTTTGCAAGTTTACGAACAAAAATGACAGCGGCATAGAATATCACATCCACCCTGCAGCTTAGATACTATGGTGATACGAGTTTTTACACCATTGGAAGTGAGATCCAATGGCTTGGGAGTAGTCTTTGTAATTATGCGCAATTTCCAAACTCTCCAAAGGTTTTTTTGCAAATAAAACATTCAAGCCTCGTGTGTGCCGCTGCATCTTCGATCCAACGGCTCCCCGGTGCTCATATTAGGTGCTCCCTGTAGCTTAATTACCCTCTACGGTGATTGGAGTAGTTGTGGGCCGAATGCTACGAAAATATAATCTAAACCGACCGGAATAAATGCCTACACAAATTAATCCAAGGTTGGAGTGCCCCTCACAATGTAAATAGCTCCGGCTTTGCGAGGGATGGAGAGGTAGTAGCTTCAACGCGTGGAAGATACGGTGTGAGAAAGCGAGGTCAATCGAGAGACATATAGATAGAGAGACAAAGTGAGTGTAGTCCGACATTCATTGAACAAATATATATGCTCTAGAGAGATATTGTCCGATTGAGCTTTTTGGCAAGGGTGAGGGCTGTAAGATAGAGCTTGAGAGATGATCCAATCACAGACGTGTAGATATATTTTGTGCGTGGGAGGAAGCAGGGTCAACCGATCACATAGGATCGCTGTGCGATCGAAAGAGTGAGACGGGTTGGAGAGAGTGACCTAGATAGACGATGTGCGTGAGAGAGTATACAATGTGAATAGGTCGAATTGGGCTCAAACATGGTGATATATCGTTTTTGTCCGAGAAAGAGCAAGGTCAATCGAGACATACGAAGAGAGAGAGAGAGAGAGATTGAGTGAGCGTGGCCCACCATGAGGTCGAAAGAGTGGTGGCGGTTTGGATGACTGACCTAGATAGACAATCTGCGTGAGAGAGTATAGAGTGTGTCGATCGAGGCCCGAACAGGGAGATATATCATTTGTGTGTGAAAGAAAACGAGGTTAAATGAGACTCAGATAAAGAGAGCGAGATTGAGCGAGTGTGGCCCGCCGTGCGGAAGAAAGAGTAAGACAGTCTCGAGGGAGTGACCTAGATATACAATGTGCGTGCGTGCGCATGCACGAGAGGTTGGGGGGTAGATAGGCAATGCATGTATTTACCGCGAGAGGGTGAGAGGGAGAGGGGGAGAGAGAGAGAGAGAGAGCTCGGCATGGGGTGCAATGGCGGGTGTGTGAGGTAAATACATTTGGTAACAGAGTGGAAAAAGGGGTTGTCTAGTTGAGAGACTTAGAGATCGAAACATGGAGAGAAAGAATGAACGTGTGTTGGAAACCGATAGCTTCCTAAGGTGGTTAGGAGAGGAAGATTGACAGATACAGGAAGTATG
>NC_041386.1:504001960-504023339 GCF_002162155.2 Triticum dicoccoides | reverse complement strand
AGTAATTTCAAAAAAATCCTACGCACACGCAAGATCATGGTGATGCATAGCAACGAGAGGGGAGAGTGTTGTCTACGTACCCTCGTAGACCGGCAACGGAAGCATTGACACAACATAGAGGAAGTAGTCGTACATCTTCCCGATCCGACCGATCCAAGTACCGAACGTACGGCACCTCCAAGTTCTGCACACGTTCAGCTCGGTGACGTCCCTCGAGCTCCGATCCAGCCGAGTGTTGAGGGAGAGTTTTGTCAGCACGACAGCGTGATGACGGTGATGATGTTTTACGGATGCAGGGCTTCGTCTAAGCACCGCTACGATATGACCGAGGTGGAATATGGTGGAAGGGGCCACCACACACGGCTAAGGAACGATCACGAAGATCAACTTGTGTGTCATGGGGTGCCCCCTGCCCCCGTATATAAAGGAGGGAGGGGGAGGTGCGGCCAGCCCCTAGGGGTGCGCCTGGAGGAGTCCTACTCCCACCGGGAGTAGGACTCCCCCCTCTTGCCTTGTTGGAGAAGGAAAGGGGAAGGGGGAAAGAGGAAAGGGGGGCGCCGGCCCCCCTTCCTTGTCCTATTCGGACTAGGGGCGAGGGGGCGCGCGGCCTGCCCTGGCCGGCCCTCCTCTTCTCCCTTAGGGCCCATGTAGGCCCATTAACCCCCGGGGGTTTTTGTAACCCCCCGGTACTCCGGTAAAATCCCGATTTCACCCGGAACGATTCCGATATCCAAATATAAGGCTTCCAATATATCAATCTTTATGTCTCTACCATTTCGAGACTCCTCGTCATGTCCGTGATCACATCCGAGACTCCGAACAACCTTCGGTATATCAAAACACAAAAACCCTAATTACGATCGTCACCGAACTTTAAGCGTGCGGACCCTACGCGTTCGAGAACTATGTAGACATGACCAACACACGTCTTCGGTCAATAACCAATAGCGGAACCTAGATGCTCATATTGGCTCCTACATATTCTACGAAGATCTTTATCGGTCAGACCGCATAACAACATACGTTGTTCCCTTTGTCATCGGTATGTTACTTGCCCGAGATTCGATCGTCAGTATCTCGATACCTAGTTCAATCTCGTTACCGGCAAGTCTCTTTACTCGTTCCGTAATACATCATCCCGCAACTAACTTATTAGTTGCAATGCTTGCAAGGCTTGAGTGATGTGCATTAATGAGAGGGCCCAGAGATACCTCTCCGACAATCGGAGTGACAAATCCTAATCTCGAAATACGCCAACCCAACAAGTACCTTCGGAGACACCTGTAGAGCACCTTTATAATCACCCGGTTACGTTGTGACGTTTGGTAGCACACAAAGTGTTCCTCCAGTAAATGGGAGTTGCATAATCTCATAGTCATAGGAACATGTATAAGTTATGAAGAAAGCAATAGCAACAAACTAAACGATCAAGTGCTAAATAATGGAATGGGTCAAGTCAATCACATCATTCTCTAAATGATGTGATCCCGTTAATCAAATGACAACTCATGTCTATGGCTAGGAAACATAACCATCTTTGATCAATGAGCTAGTCAAGTAGAGGCATACAAGTGACACTCTGTTTGTCTATGTATTCACACATGTATTATGTTTCTGGTTAATACAATTCTAGCATGAATAATAAACATTTATCATGATATAATGAAATAAATAATAACTTTATTATTGCCTCTAGGGCATATTTCCTTCAGTCTCCCACTTGCACTAGAGTCAATAATCTAGATTACACAGTAATGATTCTAACACCAATGGAGCCTTGGTGCTGATCATGTTTTGCTCGTGGAAGAGGCTTAGTCAGCGGGTCTGCAACATTCAGATCCGTATGTATCTTGCAAATTTCTATGTCTCCCACTTGGACTAAATCCCGAATGGAATTGAAGCGTCTCTTGATGTGCTTGGTTCTCTTGTGAAATCTGATTCCTTCGCCAAGGCAATTGCACCAGTATTGTCACAAAAGATTTTCATTGGACCCGATGCACTAGGTATGACACCTAGATCGGATATGAACTCCTTCATCCAGACTCCATCATTTGCTGCTTCCGAAGCAGCTATGTACTCCGCTTCACATGTAGATCCCGCCACGACGCTTTGTTTAGAACTGCACCAACTGATAGCTCCACCGTTCAATATAAACATGTATCCGGTTTGCGGTTTAGAATAGTCCGGATCAGTGTCAAAACTTGCATCTATGTAACCATTTACAATGAGCTCTTTGTCACCTCCATATACGAGAAACATATCCTTAGTCCTTTTCAGGTACTTCAGGATGTTCTTGACCGCTGTCCAGTGATCCAATCCTGGATTTCTTTGGTACCTCCCTGCTAGACTTATAGCAAGGCACACATCAGGTCTGGTACACAGCATTGCATACATGATAGAGCCTATGGCTGAAGCATAGGGAACACCTTTCATTTTCTCTCTATCTTCTGCGGTGGTCGGACATTGAGTCTTACTCAACTTCACACCCTGTAACACAGGAAAGAACTCTTTCTTTGCTTGATCCATTTTGAACTTCTTCAAAACTTTGTCAAGGTATGTGCTTTGTGAAAGTCCAATTAAGCGTCTTGATCTATCTCTATAGATCTTAATGCCCAATATGTAAGCATCTTCACCGAGGTCTTTCATTGAAAAACTCTTATTCAAGTATCCCTTTATGCTATCCAGAAAATTATATATCATTTCCAATCAGTAATATGTCATCCACATATAATATCAGAAATGCTACAGAGCTCCCACTCACTTTCTTGTAAATACAGGCTTCTCCAAAAGTCTATACAAAACCAAATGCTTTGATCACACTATGAAAGCGTTTATTCCAACTCCGAGAGGTTTGCACCAGTCCATAAATGGATCGTTGGAGCTTGCACACTTTGTTAGTTCCCTTTGGATCGACAAAACCTTCCGGTTGCATCATATACAACTCTTCTTCCAGAAATCCATTCAGGAATGCAGTTTTGACATCCATCTGCCAAATTTCATAATCATAAAATGCGGCAATCGCTAACATGATTCAGACAGACCGAAGCATCGCTACGGGTGAGAAGGTCTCATCGTAGTCAATCCCTTGAACTTGTCGAAAACCTTTCGCAACAAGTCGAGCTTTGTAGATAGTAACATTACCGTCAGCGTCAGTCTTCTTCTTGAAGATCCATTTATTCTCAATTGCTTGCCGATCAACGGGCAAGTCAACCAAAGTCCACACTTTGTTCTCATACATGGATCCCATCTCAGATTTCATGGCTTCTAGCCATTTTGCGGGATCTAGGCTCACCATCGCTTCTTCATATTTTGTAGGTTCATCATGATCTAGTAGCATGACTTCCAGAACAGGATTACCGTACCACTCTGGTGCGGACCTTACTCTGGTTGATCTATGAGGTTTGGTAGTAACTTGATCTGAAGTTTCATGATCATTATCATTGGCTTCCTCACTAATTGGTATAGGTGTCACAGAAACCGGTTTCTGTGATGTACTACTTTCCAATAAGGGAGCAGGTACAGTTACCTCATCAAGTTCTACTTTCCTCCCACTCACTTCTTTCGAGAGAAACTCCTTCTTTAGAAAGGATCCATTCTTAGCAACGAATGGCTTGCCTTCGGATCTATGATAGAAGGTGTACCCAACAGTCTCCTTTGGGTATCCTATGAAGACACATTTCTCCGATTTGGGTTCGAGCTTATCAGGTTGAAGCTTTTTCACATAAGCATCGCAGCCCCAAACTTTCAGAAAAAACAACTTTGGTTTCTTGCCAAACCACAGTTCATAAGGTGTCGTCTCAATGGATTTCGATGGTGCCCTATTTAACGTGAAAGCAGCCGTCTCTAAAGCATAACCCCAAAACGATAGCGGTAAATCAGTAAGATTACAATGTTCGGACACACCATTATGATGTGGTGTTCCGGGTGGCGTGAGTTGCGAAACTATTCCGCATTGTTTCAAATGTAGACCAAACTTGTCACTCAAATATTCTCCTCCGCGATCAGATCGTAGAAACTTTATTTTCTTGTTACGATGATTTTCAACTTCACTCTGAAATTCTTTGAACTTTTCAAATGTTTCAGACTTATTGTCAGGACCCCGATTCCAAGTCACATCGATCTAGCCGGTAACACCTTATATCACATTGCGGCCTCACGCACGGTATCCCCACGGGTGTCGCCTTACCATGGCCTGGGACCGTTTGCGCCTTTTGGCTCATGTATATGATAGTGTCGCTAGCATCCATATGACACAGAACCCGGGCCGACATGGCTAGTCGTGAACCCAAAGCGGCACAGACCTATGGAGACAGGCATACATGAATCACATCGAGCATGTTGGTCATCAGCGTGTGAATCCGGGCTGTAGCACTGGGCTAACAGGACTCCGGGGAACCCGGGCTGTAGTAGGCTAGGCAGGACTCCGGAAGTCATCGCGTGACATTTCCCCGAAGGGACAGACATAGGAACGAAGTGAAACACATGCTGGTCAGTCAAGTGTCCTGAGCAGTAGTGCTGGGCTAGCAGGACTCCGGTGAACTAGCTGTAGCGGACTACTATGGCTCAAGGAGCACTAGACAACATTTCCTCATAAGAGAGGCTGCCAAGGATAAACAACTAGATTGTCGGATCCCACATATATCAAGCATTTCAATCATACACACAATATGCTCGATATGTGCAAATACAACATGGCATCACAACAAAACTCTATAACTCAAGTACTTTATTTAAAGGCTCCAGAGAGCCATACATAACATGTTCATACAGGTAGGGGTCACATGACCCGGCACTCAAGTCATACAAGCATACAAGCACATGCGGAAGCAAATAGTCTGAGTACAGACACTAGAAAGCAAGAAGGCCTCTCGAAGCCTGTCTATCTACATAGGGCCCTCCATGGCTAGGATCACCACATGGGTGGCAAGTCACTCATCGACGTTGAGATCTACATAAAACCCATCGGAGGGGGCGGTGTTGTCGTCTGAAAACAGTAATTAAGAAAACATGAGTACAAAGGTACTCAGCAAGTCTTACATCAGAACCTACTATACATGCTCATTCTCAAGAAGGTGGTGGAGTTATTGCAGCAAGCCAGCTTTGACTCTTGGCTAAGCTATCCTACGGGACACCACTAGTCAAATAGTTCTCGCACACGAGTCCACTAATCACCAACACAATACTCCACCGGAGATCCTCCCTTGTCATCCTACGAGAGAGCCATCCTCGGTACTCACACTTATCTTGAGTCTTTTAGTAGTAACCATTAACTTGTCTATGAACTGTATAGGCAACCAAGTAGTCCTTTACCGCGGACGCGGCTATTCGAATAGTTTTATACCCTGCAGGGGTGTACTTCGTCACACATGTTTCCACCACTTAGCGTCTGCACATGACATGTGCTCGGCAGACTTCAAGCGAAAGCCGGCGTGAGTGTAGACCACGACCTGACTAACCGCACAAGTTTCTAGTCCAGGTTTATCGCCTATTCAGGTTCCATACGCAAGGAGATCCGGCCGGGTGTCCTCAACGGCCCCAAACGATGTGTGTAGGGTTCCCGAGACACCAAACGGGCGACTCGGTACAACGTGCCACGGTGTATCTACCGCATCATAGCCCACCCCTAGGGTCAGCGCTACGCACGGCCGCCAACACATAACCTACAAACACCAGAAACTAGTTGCAACTCCTGGACAGAGGACGAGAGGGGTCAGTAAGTCAAGCGGGTCATATTTCAGGGCCCAATGTGTGGTAGTAGTTGAATCTTAAATCACGCATACAGATCTCAGTTCTTATGGACGACCTCAATGAAACAACCCACCATGTACTCCTACATGGCCTCTCATCGATACCTTTACCAAAACATGTTCAACACATCCCTCACATTACCGACATAATCATTTCACTCTAGCCCATCACCCAGATGAACCAAACCTGACACAACTCTAAGCATAGCAGGCATAGCAAGGTAGGAAACACATACATGGCTCAATCAACTCCTACACATGCTAGTGGGTTTCATCTAATTATTGTGGCAATGATAGGTCATGCAGAGGATAAGGGTTCAACTACCGTAGCACACAGTAGTTTGAAACATTGTTGTCTTAATGCAGTAAATGAGAGCAGAGGCGAGAACATGGGATTGTATCGATATGATCAATGGGGCTGCTTGCCTAATGAAGTGGTAGTAGGGTACTTCCCTTCAGTTGGATACTCGGAGATATCCTCGGAGGCAGAACCTGTCATGAAGGACACACAGAACATAATCAACATATGGCAATATGCAACAATATGATGCATGCTATGACATGGCAAAATGATGTGTCCTGCCTAATGCAAAGTGAAACAAGTTGAAAGGGGTTCATTTGAATCAAAGATTCAAATGAAAGTTAAAGTTCTTATGCATAATAAGTGTACTAGCTTGTTTCACCTAATCAGCAAGGTTAAAGTGTTTTGTCATGCATGAAACCATTACAGATGGATATATTGAATTTTTTGATCATTTTTCATATATAATTTGTTTGATTTGGAGCTATGGTTGATTTTCTATGATTTTTAGAAGTTTAGGCTATTTTCTGGAATTTCCTATATGAAAATAAATCCAGAAATTAAATAATTGCGTCAGCACTGTGTCACTGTGATGCCAGCGAGTCAAAGGCGCCAGGGCCAGTCAAACCTGACTGGTAGGCCCCGTCTGTCAGTGTCTCAGCTAACTAACAGAATTAAGTTAGTACTAACTAACTGTCAGTGGGGCCTGGGCCCACATGTCAGTGACCTAAACTAATTAAAATTAGTTAGCACTAATCCTAAACTAATTAACAGGCCGGCCCCACCTGTCATAGGCTCAGGGGGGAAGTCAATCTGTGTCAGCAGAGTCAACCTCGCCGGTCAGCGGGTCAAAGCCTGCCAGCGTTTAGCCGCCGGCGAGGCCAGACGCGGCGGCGCGCTACGGGAATCGCCCACAGGGCACCATTTGCTGCGCGGAGAGCAGCTACGGGCAGCTGGTGCTCGCTCGCATCTAGCCGTGGTGATGGCCTGGCCGGGGACTGGCCGGAGCATCGCCGACGACGAGCTTGGCAGAGGCCGAAGCTTAGGTCAGCTCATGCGCGTGGCTGCAGTGGCCTAGGCGGCATGGCGCTAGCACCTACAACATCTACGCGATGCGGTGAGCATGCTGGACATGCCAGCGGGACCGCTAAGCGGCCGGAGCTACGTCAGCGACGAGCTTAGGCGGCGGTGCATTCGGACGAAAAAGGCACGGCGGCTACAGAGCTCTAGCAACGAAGCGCAGAGAAGGGGGAGAAGCAGTAGCTCACTGGGAAGCCGCAGAGATGGTCAGCATGCTCGGGGAAGTCTCGGTGCGGTCGGAACAACGACGACGATCTCGGGCGGCCCGAGGTTGAAGATGACGGCGACGGGGACGATGCAGGGGCTCCGGCGTCGTGCGGCTTGGCTAGTCGACGTAGTCGACGACGGCGAACCGTCCGGACACGGTGAGAGGGCGCGGGGACGGTGTTGGACGCGGCTGCAGCGAGCGGCGATGATGGTGACATCTCGGGCGACGTCGGGGAGGGCGAGAGAGAGGAGCCAGAGGGGAGAGCGAGTGTCTGCGAGGTCGGGAAGAGAGAGGGGGTTCGTCCCACGTCGACAGCTCAACGAGGGAAGCGACGAGGCGGCGGGTAGCTACGTGGCACACATGATGTGCTCGCCGTCGAGCAGCTGCTTGCCTGCCTGGCCAAGCCAAGCAGCTCGCTGGAGCGGTGGCTGGGCTGGGCCGGCAGGTGGGCCTGCTGGGTGGGCGCCAGGTAAGCCTTTCTCTTTCTCTCTTTTCCTGTTTTGTTTTCCTTTTCTATTTTTCTGTAACTTTAGGGCTTTATTAAAAATACTTAGGCACTTACTAAAATCCTGAAAATAATTGTGGGCTCTGTTGGGATTATTCCTAACAGCCCTCACTTAAATCCAGAATTATTTGGGCATTTAAAATATTTTATAACATTTAAATGCCCAAATTCAAATACTTATGATTTAATTCAAAGAATCCAGAATGTCCTAGAAAAGAGTGCACCATTTTTGCCAGGGTTTTAACCCAATCCAGAAATGATGAACATTTTGTGAAGGACATTTTGGGTTCATTGAAAATAATTTTAGTAAACCCTAGTTGTTTCTAGGGGGTGCTGGGGGTTCTGTCATCCCCATTTCAAGTTTCTGTAAAAGTAGACATGATGCAACACTCTAATGCATGAACCAGCTAGGGTGTGACAACTCACCCCCACTCAAAAGAATCTCGTCCCGAGATTTAGGATCCTCCGGGAAGAAGGTGGGGTACTCGAGTCAAAGACGATCCTCACTTTCCCAAGTGGCTTCTTTCTCGGAATGGTGTGACCATTGAACCTTGAGAAACTTGATATTATGGCGTCGAGTGGTATGCTCGGCTTGATCAAGGATACGAACGGGATATTCCCGATATGAGAGGTTATCTTGTAGATCAAGCATTTCGTGGTCCACTCCACGGATAGGATCCGCAAAGCAATGCCTGAGTTGAGAAACGTGGAAGACATCGTGAACTCTGGAAAGATGCGAAGGTAGTTCCAATTGGTAGGCAACTTCTCCTCGTTTGGCAAGAATGCGAAAGGGTCCAATGTAACGAGGAGCCAATTTTCCTTTGATACCGATACGATGGGTTCCCTTTAACAGAGTAACCCGAAGGTAAGCCTTCTCGCCGACTTCATAAGTCATGAGCTTATGTTTATGATCATATTGGCTCTTTTGGCGAGATTGGGCTGTTTTCAATTTCTCACGAATAACGCGAACCTGCTCTTCTGCTTCCTGAGTCATATCCGGGCCAAAGAGTTGTCTTTCCCCGGTTTCTGACCAGCTAAGAGGCGTTCGACATTTTCGTCCATAGAGAACTTCGAAAGGAGCTTTGCCCAAGCTAGCTTGATAACTATTGTTATAAGCAAACTCCGCGAATGGAAGGCATTTCTCCCAACCCATTCGGAATGAGATGACAGAAGCTCGGAGCATATCTTCCAGAATTTGATTAACTCGCTCTACTTGACCACTTGATTGAGGATGGAAGGCGGTGCTAAAAGAGAGACGAGTTCCCATAGCATTTTGGAAAATTTCCCAAAATCGAGAGGTGAAGAGACTCCCATGGTCTGAGTTAATTTCCAATGGGACACCATGAAGAGACACTATTCGGGAGATGTATAAATCAGCTAGCTGGCTAGCGGTGATACTCTCACGAACAGGTAGAAAATGGGCTACTTTGGAAAGACGGTCGATCACGATGAAGATGGCATTATTCCCTCTCTTGGTCCTGGGAAACCCAGTAATGAAATCCATACTGATGTTATCCCATTTCCACTCAGGAATAGCCAAAGGTTGAAGGGTGCCAGCAGGCCGTTGATGCTCTGCTTTAACACGACGACAGATGTCGCAACTAGCAATGTATTGAGCAATTTCTCTCTTCATCCTAGTCCACCAAAACCTCTGGCGTAGGTCTTGATACATTTTAGTACTACCGGGATGAATGGTGAGAGGGGATTCATGAGCTTCCTTAAGAATCAACTGGTGTAAATGTTGTTTCTTGGGAACCACCAAGCGGTTCTCGAAGAAGACAACACCTCGCTCATCCATGGAAAAACATTTAGCAACTCCGCTAGCGATGTTTTCCTTAATCCGGTATATGCCCTTATCATGCTTCTGGGCAGCTATGATTTGATACGTAAGGTTAGGCTTCGCCACCAGGGTGGATAGGAATCCTCGAGGAACAATGTGAAGATTAAGCTTACGAAATTCCTCATGGAGAAGTGGTTGACTTTGTTGTAACATCAGGTTGTTACAATAGGATTTACGACTTAGCGCATCAGCCATGACATTGGCCTTGCCCGGGGTGTAAGTTATTCCTAAGTCGTAATCCGAGATCAACTCGACCCAACGTTGTTGCCTGAGATTCAAATCCGGTTGGGTGAAGATATATTTCAAACTTTGGTGATCGGTGAAGATCTCGCAACGATTACCGAGAAGGTAATGTCGCCAAGTTTTGAGTGCATGGACTACAGCTACAAGCTCTAGATCATGTGTGGGATAGTTTTCCTCATGGGGGTGTAATTGTCGTGAAGCATAGGCAATTACCTGGCGATCTTGCATGATTATGCAACCCAGTCCTTATCGCGAGGCATCACAATAGATAATAAAGTCCTTGGAGAAATCTGGTGGTACCAGTACGGGAGCAGATGTCAGGCGTCTTTTTAGTTCCTAAAAGCTGAACTCACACTATGGGGTCCACTCAAACTTTTTATCTTTCTTGAGGAGTTTAGTTAGAGGTTTAGCAACCTTGGAGAAATTCTCGACGAAGCGGTGGCAATAGCTCGCTATGCCAAGGAAGCTCCGAACTTGCTTGACCGTCTCAGGTGGAGTCCAATCAAGGACGGCTTGAACTCGCTCCGGATTGACAGCAATACCCTTGACAGAGATTACATGGCCTAGATAGGTCACTTCTGGCAACCAAAATTAACACTTGGAGAATTTGGCATAAAGGCGATGCTCTCGAAGTTTCGTCAATACCAGCCTTAGATGTTCGACATGTTCCTCTTCATTCCTGGAGTAGATGAGTATCTCATCGAGGTATACTACGACGAATTTATCCAAATACTCCATGAAGACCGAGTTCATTAACCAAGAGAAGGTGGCTGGGGCATTGGTTAAACCGAAGGACATAACGGTGTACTCGTATTGGCCATAACGAGTAACAAAGGCCGTTTTGGGAATGTCCCCGTTTCTGATTTTGATTTGATTGTAGCCCAACCTCAAATCCATCCTGGAAAAGACCGAGGATTCAGCGAGCTGATCATACAGATCGTTGATCCTGGGAAGCGGATACTTGTTCTTGATGGTGACCAAGTTGACAGGTCGGTGATCTACAATCATCCGATCCGTTCCATCCTTCTTCTTGACGAAGAGGACGGGGCAAGCCCAAGGAGAGGAACTAGGACGGATGAAACCCTTTTTCAAGGACTCATCGAGTTGGTTCTTAAGCTCGGCTAGTTCTCAGGGTGCCATCTTATAGGGTCTTCTAGAAATTGGAACGGTTCCTGGAACATGGTCTATCACAAACTCGACATCCCTGTCAGGTGGAACACCTGGCAGTTCTTCTAGAAAGACATCCGAAAAGTCCCGGACTACCGGAATATCTTCAAGGTCTGGAAGGGGGTTGGCATTTAGGGAGTAAAGCTGGCGCTTGGCCACTCGAGTTAAGACATTAACTGTCTTGCCCGATGGGTGAGTAAGTTGAACGGCTCTAGTGGCACAATCAATCTTAGCATAATGAGCTGACATCCAGTCCATACCCAAGATGATGTTTATGTCCAAGGACTTGAGAGCTATTAAGGATGCAAGGAAGACAAGTCTATCGACAAGAATTTCGTTCTCATGGCTTACTCTAGAAGTTTGCCATTTGGAACCCGGAGTTTGAATTACCATGGAAGTGGGCCTGTCATAGAATGTCGTGTTATGCAATCGAGCATAGTTCTCGGATATGAATGAATGAGATGCTCCAGTATTGAAAAGAACAGATGTTGGATGGCAATTAACAAGGATCGTACCAAGGACGACGTTGGGACCCTCATGAGCCTCCTCAGCTGAGACATAGTTGACATGGCCACGTGTAGTGGTGACCGGCTTGGCGTAGAATGTCTTTCCCACTGGCTTACCACGGCCAACGGACTTTCCAGAATGATTGGGGTTGTTGTTCTGGGGACACTCTCGACTATAGTGACCCGACTCTCCACACTTGAAACATGTCACAACATTGGGGCGTGGAGCAGCATTAGCAGCGGGGCCACCATAGGGGTTGGATGGTGTAAACTGCTGGTTGGGGCGAGGCACCTCAAAGGATGGCCTCGGAATGAACCTGGGTGGCAGTGCCGTTCTTGGAATCCACACCCGGCGCTTTTGAGATCCAGAGCCGGATGAAGAGCCAAAATCACGAGAGTGCTTGCGTGAAGCGTCATAGTTAGACTGGCTTCTCTCAGCACTAACGGCTTTATTGACCAACTTCTGAAAGGAGGTGCACTCGTGCAGACGAAGATCGCGGCGAAGCTCAGGGCTAAGTCCCTTGCGGAACCTTGCCTGCTTCTTAGCGTCGGTGGATACCTCTTCAGGAGCATATCGTGCCAGATTCCCAAGTTCACGACTATATGCATCCACAGTCAGTCTTCCTTGGGTGAAATTGCAGAACTCTTCCCTCTTGCGATCTATGAGACCTTCCGGGATGTGATGCTCGCGGAAAGCCTCACTGAATTCAGCCCAAATAGTGATTTGGCCAACCGGGCGCATAGCTTCAAAGTTTTCCCACCAAAGGCTAGCAGGGCCTTCGAGGTAATAGGCAGCATAGGTAACCTTATCAGCTTCGGCTACGTTAGCAGAACGTAGCTTGTGTGTGATGCTGCGGAGCCAGTCATCCACGTCGAGGGGCTCGACGGAATGATTGAACTTCGGTGGGTACAACTTGATGAAGTCATTGATTGACACCAAGTCATTTCGCTGATGGCGTGCAGTGTTCTACTCAATCCGCTCCAGCAAGCGGTTAGTCTCACACTTGTTTCTTTCCGCCTCCAGCATAACTTCGGCCAGAGAAGGCGGGTGAGGCAGATTTTCACCCCTAACTGCACTGTCTTCCCCCTGCTCCGGGGTAGCAGGGTTGCTGCGGGTGTTGACCATCCTAGGAGAAAACAAGACAATGGTTTAGATAAGGATGGCACAAACTTAGCAAGGAAGTGCAGAATGTAATGGATAACATGGAATGCTAAGATGTTCATTGCACGACATGGTAATATAGAAACTGCCATATATATACCATTGGTCATACACACCGTACATAGTTTAGTACAAGCCCAGGATAGAGTACCACTACGGTGAAAGACATTACATCTCATTGAAGGCATTCCAAGCTCCTATACATTATTTTTCTACACCTACGGAGCATGATACACACCAAGTCGTATCCCACAAGTCACGCAGGACTGTGGAGAATACAACTATTACAGTACTAGTGAAACTACTACTAGCTCAGACGGCTCCGTAGTAATCCTCATAGAAGTCACCACCAAAGCCTGGAAGTGGAACATGATCATCTGGGAACAGACGGTCCTGCGGAGCCTGCGGACCATAGGGACTCGGATGTGGCCTTTGTCACACAGGTGGTGGCAGACGGGGACTACGAGGAGGGGTGATGCCTCCTACATCGTGCCACTCCATACAATCTGGCAATCCAGACCGTACAGGGTACAAATCCCTCATGTCCATGTATCATGCCTGCACCGCAGGTGCAAACCGAGTCAAAGTGGCCCAATGATCAGAACGAGTGTGGAAAAGCTCCATACGCAAGGCCCGATTTTCGCGGTCCTTATCCTCGAGCATCTCGGCAGTGGTGCGGAGTAGTGACTCCTCATGTGTAGAGTCATAGTACAAGGCCTGATAGTACCCCTGTGCTCCAGGAAGTGAGGCTGGCATGTAACGGAAGTCGGTGTTCTATAGCAAGGCAGTCCTGGCTCGAATGATAGTCATCATTGAATAGGCTGCATCCTGCACAGACATCTCAATAGTGACCCCAAGTCCATAGGAACAGTGAAGGGGCTCAGTGGCTCCAGGATAAGAGGGATATATCCTGACGGTACAGAGGTACTGGCTCTGGTTGAAGTCTCTAAACTGCTCCTCGACGGTATATTTCGGATACCACCGATAGCCTGACTCAACCATCACTCGAACCAAGATGGCCGTGTGGCCGGACACATCAAGGCACCGGGTCAGACGAACCACTTGGTTCTGCGAACGGGTGGCCATCTGAAAGCACAGAATAATGCAAAGGCATTAGAATTTTCTAGCGGAAATCGGACATCATAACGGCTGTAAATGCTCAGAAAAAGATTTGAGACATCCACAAAAGTTTGCAATACCACTCAACAACATCATATCAAGGTTCTGATTCAACTGGCAACATACTAAAAGTAGTAGAAATTGTACTGAGGATTGTAACAACAATGCTATAAGCTACTACGGATTAGTAACACGTGAACCTGATAGAAGAAGAGAGCCTAGTCCTTAACCACGTTGAATGAGAAGAGAATGACTCAGATCAGAGGGCATAAGGTAAAGGAGTAAAAGAGCCTTACGTTCCCTCCCACAATCAATTCCCCTACATATAACTAAAGCATTTCTAGACTCGACATCGACCAGTTTGGCTCAACGAACCTACAGGCAGTCCGGCTCTGATACCAACGCTGTCAGGACCCCGATTCCAAGTCACATCGATCTAGCCGGTAACACCTCATATCACATTGCAGCCTCACGCACGGTATCCCCACGGGTGTCGCCTTACCATGGCCCGGGACCGTTTGCGCCTTTTGGCTCACGTATATGATAGTGTCGCTAGCATCCATATGACACAGAACCCGGGCCGACATGGCTAGTCGTGAACCCAAAGTGGCACATACCTATGGAGACAGGCATACATGAATCACATCGAGCATGTCGGTCATCAACATGTGAATCCGGGCTGTAGCACTGGGCTAACAGGACTCCGGGGAACCCGGGCTATAGCAGGCTAGGCAGGACTCCGGAAGTCACCGTGTGACATTTCCCCGAAGGGATAGACATAGGAACGAAGTGAAACACATGCCGGCTAGTCAAGTGTCCTGAGCAGTAGTGCTGGGCTAGCAGGACTCCGGTGAACCGGGCTATAGCGGACTACTATGGCTCAAGGAGCACTAGACTACATTTCCCCATAAGAGAGGCTGCCAAGGATAAACAACTAGATTGTCGCATCCCACACATACCAAGCATTTCAATCATACACACAATATGCTCGATATGTGCAAATACAACATGGCATCACAACAAAACTCTATAACTCAAGTATTTTATTTAGAGGCTCCAGAGAGCCATACATAACATGTTCATACAGGTAGGGGTCACATGACCCGACACTCATGTCATACAAGCACATGCGGAACCAAAAATAGTCTGAGTACAGACACTAGAAAGCAAGAAGGCTTCTCAAAGCCTGTCTATCTACATAGGGCCCTCCATGGCCAGGATCACCACCTGGGTGGCAAGTCACTCATCGACGTCGAGATCTACATAAAACCCATCGGAGGGGGCGGTGTTGTCGTATGAAAACAGTAATTAAGAAAACATGAGTACAAAGGTACTCAGCAAGTCTTACATCAGAACCTACTATACATGCTCATTCTCAAGAAGGTGGTGGAGTTATTGCAGCAAGCCAGCTTTGACTCTTGGCTAAGCTATCCTACGGGACACCACTAGTCAAATAGTTTTCGCACACGAGTCCACTAATCACCAACACAATACTCCACCGGAGATCCTCCCTCTTCATCCTATGAGAGAGCCATCCTCGGTACTCACACTTATCTTGAGCCTTTTAGTAGTAACCATTAACTTGTCTATGAACTGTATAGGCAACCAAGTAGTCCTTACCGCGGACGCGGCTATTCGAATAGTTTTATACCCTGCAGGGGTGTACTTCGTCACACATGTTTCCACCACTTAGCGCCTGCACACGACATGTGCTCGGCAGACTTCAAGCGAAAGCCGTCGTGGGTGTAGACCACGACCTGACTAACCGCACAAGTCTCTAGTCCAGGTTTATCGCCTATTCAAGTTCCATCCGCAAGGAGATCCAGGCGAGGTGTCCTCAACGGCCTCAAGCGATGTGTGCAGGGTTCCCGAGACACCAAACGGGTGACTCGGTACACCGTGCCACGGTGTATCTACCAAATCATAGCCCACACCTAGGGTCAGCGCTACACAAGGCCGCCAACACATAACCTACAAACACCAGAAACTAGTTGCAACTCCTGGACAGAGGACGAGAGGGGTCAGTAAGTCGAGCGGGGTCATATTTCAGGGCCCAATGTGTGGTAGTAGTTAAATCTTAAATCATGCATACAGATCTTAGTTCTTATGGACGACCTCAATGAAACAACCCACCATGTACTCCTACATGGCCTCTCATTGATACCTTTACCAAAACATGTTCAACACATCCCTCACATTACCAACACAACCCACCATGCTTGACCACAGCTGTACTTGCCGATCTGACAGGAGGAGGAGGAGGAAGACGCCTCTGGTTGAAACACTTGTTGGCATAGTGACCCTTCTGTTGGCACTTGTTGCACGTGACCTCTGAAAGCGGACGGTGATACGGAGCACTCGATCTTGGAGCTTGAGACGAAGTCTTGTTCTGAAAGCCAGGGTTGGGTGGGTGGGAAGAACCACTGCCACCTTTGCTCTTCTGCTGATACGGCTGACGGAACGGAGGAGGAGGAAGCCAATACTTCTGCTGCTTGGCCACTTGAGTTGAGGAAGAAGGAGTAGCATCTCTGACTCGCTTCTTGGAAGCATCACACCTCAACTGAGCAGCCTCTTGCTTCAGTGCCATGTTGTAGAACTCATCGTATCTCAAGGGCTCAAAGAGGACAAGAGCGAGCTGAATTTCTTCTCTGAGACCACCCCTGAACTGATATATCATGCTCTTCTCATCAGGGACGTCCTGCTTGGCAAAGCGGGCGAGCTTCTGGAACAATTTGTTGTAGTCATAGACAGACAAAGAGCCTTGCTTCAGATTGCAGAATTCCTCACGCTTGCTTTCAACCACGCTCTGCAGAATATGATGAGCTCGGAAATCTCGACGGAAATCATCCCAAGTGATAACACGTCCACCTCTGGAGTCCTTGTACTGCTGGAACCATTCTGCAGCTTGATCTTTGAGTTGGAAGGAAGCGAACTTAACAAAGTCCTCAAGCCTGACATTACTGCACTCGAAATGCTTACACAGATCCACAAGCCAATCGTCAGCATCGGTTGCCTCAACACAATTGCTGAAAGTCTTTGGCCCGTTAGCAAGGAACTGGTTGAGTGTAGCAAAGTGACTCTGATTGCTACCTCGATTCCCTTGGCTGCCTTGATTGCGCTCTTGGAGAATTTGCATGATCAGCTGAGTGTTTGCATTGGTTGCGGCCATCACAGCTTGCCATGCCTCTGGAGGAGGTGGCGGTGGTGGCGGATCAGGATTCGGAGTCGTGCGCGTTGGAGGAGCCATCCTGAAGAGGTTGACCACCATTAGCACATTGACAGATAATATTGAAGCTGAATCCAACGGAATGAAAATTGCAACATATAGTCTTCACATCCGAACAAAATGAACGAATGCATTCCTCTTCAAATGGTCACATATCCATAAATTGAGAAGCCACGTAGAATTAAGGTAGAGAAATAAATCAACAAGGTACGGATCAAGAACGAATAATCGGTAAGAAATCCCAATCTCAAACCAATATCCGTGGAAGAAGAACTAGAGCTACTGGAATTCCAACCTATGAAACTCCCGAACCTTTCCGGTTATGCAATCAGGTGTTGGGGATACAGGGGAAGCATAATATCTCACCCAAACTAGCAATTCCTACATCCAGCTGTATCCATCCTTCAACACATAACCAAGAAACCTTTGGAAACCATCTACCTCAACCTTCGAAAAGCATCCGTTATACAATTTATGGCGATACTCCCGAACTCCCGCCCCAGTACTGGGTGGCGTCGAGGTTATCTCACAAACGAACTGCATAAAAGAGATTTTCGATGTCGGCGAGCATATCTCAAGTATTCCAGAATTGCAACGATAAAATTATGATGACAACACCTCAGAGCTCAACTCCCCGGGACACTTCCACTAAACCCCTGACAGGAGGCACCAAGACAATGTTCTCATCATAAAACCATCGGAACGATTCCAAGATACCAGCGTGATCCTAAATTTTTTTTAGTGAAATTTGAGAAGAGAAGAGTCAAAACTCTACGTCAGGATGCCTTACCAGAGCGATGAGGAGACTGGGAATTAAAAAGAATTCCTAAGCTCTCCGATATATAATTCCTAAATGACTCAAAACATTTTTCTAGACACAACTCGGCCGCTAAAAACGATCAAGCAATGGGGCTCCTAAGGTCGGGGAAGGCTCTGATACCAACTTGTAACACCCTCGATGCGACTATAGCTCCCACGTGTCGAGGCATGACTTAGAGATATAATCGCATTGAAGGCATATGTCGCAAGTTAGGCAATCTTCACAACATCCCATGTAATATGAATAATAAAGGGGAGATAACATAGTTGGCTTACACTCGCCACGTCAATCAAGTACATAAATAACATTACAACATCCAAACACTCATGGCCCGACTACGGCGCCAAAATAGAAAAGAACCCAACATGCGACAAGGCCCCGAATCAAACCCCAACTAGGCACCACTACTGATCATCAGGAAAAGACATGTAGTAACGCTAAGAGTCTTCGTCGAACTCCCACTTGAGCTCGTACTCGTCACCTGGAGCGGAATCACCTGGACCTGCATCTGGAGTTATAGTATCTGTGAGCCACAGGGACTCAGCAATCTCGCACCCTCGCGATCAAGACTATTTAAGCTTATAGGAAGGGTAAGGCAAATATATGTGGAACTGCAGCAAGCGACTAGCATATATGGTGGCTAACTTATTCGCAAAGGAGAGCGAGAAGAGGAGGCAAAGCGCAAGCGAGAAACTAGAGAGCAACCTGCGCAAACATTACTCCAACACCGTGTCCACTTCCCGGACTCCGCGAGAAGAGGCCATCACGGTAACACACTCAGTTGATTCCTTTTAATTAATTAAGGTTCAAGTTATCTACAACCAGACATTAACAAATTCCCATATGCCCATAACCGCGGGCACGGCTTTCGAAAGTTCAATCCCTGCAGGGGAGTCCCAACTTAGCCCGTGACAAGCTCTCACGGTCAACGAAGGAATAGACCTCCTCCCAAGACATTCCGATCAGACTCGGTATCTCGGTAACTCAAGACACTTCGACAGGTTAAAACAAGACCAGCAACACCGCCCAAATGTGCCGACAAATCCCGATAGGAGCTGCACATATCTCTTTCTCAGGGCACACTCAGATGAGCAAGACGTCGGGTAGGCCAGCCCAGAGTTGCCCCTGGTAGCCCCCAGACATCGCTCAGTGGGACCAACACTCAGAGGAGCACTGGCCCGGGGGGGGGGGTAAAATAAGATGACCCTTGAGTCTGCAGAACCCAAGGGAAAGAAAAGGCTAGGTAGCGAATGGTAAAACCAATGTTGGGCATTGCTGGAAAAGCTTTAATCAAGGCGAGATATCAAGGGGTTCCCATTAACCCAACCGCGTAAGGAACGCAAAAATCCGGGAACATAACACCGATATGATGGAAACTAGGGCGGCAAGAGTGGAACAAAACACTAGGCGAGAGGCCGAGCCTTCCACCCTTTTCCAAGTATATAGATGTATTAAGATAACATATCAATATAGTGATATCCCAACAAGTAAACAAAAGATGTTCCAACAAGGAATGGCCTCCAATCTTCACCTGCAACTAGCAACGCTATAAGAGGGGCTGAGCAAAGAGGTAACATAGCCAATCAACGGTTTACTAGGACAATGGTGGGTTAGAGGTTTGACATGGCAATTTAGGAGGCTTGCAAGCAAGTGGTAGGCATCGTAGCAATGGCATAGCAAAATAGCTAGCAAACTAGCATATCAAAGATAGTAGTGATTTCGAGGGTATGATCATCTTGCCTGCACAGTTGTCAGAGTTGACTGGATCCTCACAAGCAAACTCAACGGGCTCCTCGGTAGCGAACTCATCTCCCGGCTCTACCCAAACAAGACAAACAAGCAACAAGGACACAATCAACCACGTGCAAGGATCAAGCGATATGATGCAATGATGATATGCTATGTGGGATGCGATGCGGGATGCAAAATGCAAGATATGACAGGAAATGCATAAACCTGGCCTCGACTTGGAATTCCAAGGGTGCCACTGGAAAGATGAGATGAAATCGCTTGAAAATGATATAAAGAACGCCGGAATCGGAGTTACGGTTTGGAAATGGCAAGTGATTCAAAATTGACACCGGTCTGCGATTTACAACAAGTAGGCATCTAAATGCAATGAGATGAACATGCTACAGCCACCAAAAATGACAACAAAATACATGGCAGGGATGCACACAAGATGATTAACAAAAGTCTAGCACTGAGCTATGGCCAATTCATCCATTATGAGGTTCAAACAAGCATGGCAAAAACGCAAATGCAAAACAGATTTCAGACTTAGTGAAATTAACACTTGTCTGAAATTTCAGATCATATAGCCCTCTTCGGAGCAACAAAACATCATGCTACAGGACCTAAACATGACAAAGAAAGACATGGCATGGAGCTACTCAACAAGCTTAACAAAAGTCCCTTAGTGACCTTGAGCCAAAAGGGATCACAAAATATACTAACAAGCACACGAACATAGCAAAAACATAATCAGTTTTCAGACATAGTGAAAACTGGGACATGCTGAAACATAACTCACGAAGGCATGTTTACGAGCTCGATACACTCACTACGGTGCAAGTCATGGCAAGACAAGCATACATACCTTAAGGCACAAAATACAAGCTAGACATGGCAAGAACAATGGCATAGCATGCACGGATCAACTACAATAACATCGGCAAAATCGCAAACTAGTTGACGATCTGCCCAGATTCACAATGAAGCAAAAGTAGAGCTCGATTGACTCAAGCTAGGGTGCTCCATAATTGCAAACAAAGGCATGGCTGGATAGAGCATAACAAGATTAACAAAACTCCTTTACATAGCATCCTCAAAAGAGACACGGATCACTAGGAAATAGCATGAACATATGGCATCATGAACTAAATAATCCCAGACTTAGTGAAAACTACTAAGTCCCTGAAAACAGATTTACCGGGTGCCTCACTTTGCAAGCTTGCACAAATCAGCACACACATCCTAAAAATGCATGGGTTGCACCTCTGGAAAGACAACAAGATGCTTAACAAAACATGTGAAGGACTCACAGGCATATCATGCACACAATAATCATGGCAAAAATGACAAAAGTCTAAGATGAACTAGCAGATCTGACAATTAACTCACGAAGCCTCCTTCTAGCAGCATTTTGAGCACCAAGATGAGCTCAAATGAAAATGATGCAATGGAACGAAATGATGTACTCTTCGAGGCGAACATTTTGATATACTATATGCCCAAATCGGAGCTACGGATGCAAAGTTACGGCAGGTCAAAGTAGGCACAAAAATTAGGGTTAGGGGAAGAAAAATCAACCGGATCTCAGATATGGATCGGGCGGCGCGGATTACGAGGTTCGCCGGACGTCGAGCACTGTTCACGGGAATCCTTGCCAGAGATGGAGAAGAGGCCGGGCCGGGGCGGCGGCGTGGTTGGCGGCGGCGGGGCGGCGCCGGCCC
>NC_041386.1:503991895-504001363 GCF_002162155.2 Triticum dicoccoides | reverse complement strand
CCTCGGGCCTGGCGGGCCCTCGCGGTCGGCGGCGAAGCGGTCCCGCGCCGGGGACAGGTGGCAGCACATGATTCGCGGGGGGAAGCGGGGCGGACACGTCCGACACCGGCGGACGTTGTCCGGCGCGCGGGGGAGATCTTTTTTTTCTAGGGTTTCGGAGAGGGAGAGAGATCCGAAAACGGGGGGGCTATTTATAGGCATAAGTGGAGCTAGGAGAGTCCAAATGAGGTGCGGTTTTCGGCCACGCGATCGTGTTCGAACGCTCTAGGACATGGAGTGGAGTTTGGTGGGTTTTGGGCCAAATTGGAGGGGTGTTGGGCTGCAACACACACGAGGCCTTTTCGGTCCCTCGGTTAACCGTTGGAGTATCAAACGAAGTCCAAATGGTACGAAACTTGACCGGCGGTCTACCGGTAGTAAACTAAGGCCGCTTGGCAAGTCTCGGTCCAATCCGGAAATGTTTAATCCCCACACACGAAAGAAAGCTAGAAATGACCACCGGAGGAGAACGAAGCGCCGGAATGCAAAACGGACAACAGGGAAAATGCTCGAATGCATGAGATGAACACGTATGCAAATGCAATGCACATGATGACATGATATGAGATGCATGACAACGAAAACAACACACGGAGACAAAGACCCGAACCCAAGAAAATAAATAACTTAACGCCGGAAACGGCAAGAGTTGGAGTACAAATTGGGAAAGTTACATCCGGGGTGTTACAACACTCCACCACTACGAAAGGATCTCGTCCCGAGATCTAGGACTGAAAGAACGCCGGGTACTCAGAACGGAGGTGATCCTCGCGTTCCCAGGTAGCTTCACGGTCGGAATGGTGTGACCACTTGACTTTGAGAAATTTAATTGACTTGTTGCGAGTCTTGCGTTCAGTCTCTTCAAGAATAGCAACTGGGTGCTCACGATAAGAGAGATCTTCTTGGAGCTCAATGTCCTCGAAGTTGACGGTGCGGTCAGGAGTCTTGAAGCACTTTCGAAACTGAGAGACATGGAACACATCATGAACATTTGCAAAGTTTGAAGGAAGCTCGAGTTGATAGGCGAGGTCGCCTCTCTTGCTGACAATCTTGAAAGGTCCCACGTATCTAGGAGCAAGCTTCCCTTTGATACCGAAGCGACGAGTACCTTTCATAGGAGAGACACGGAGGTAAACATGATCTCC
This sequence comes from Triticum dicoccoides, assembly GCF_002162155.2. Classification (NCBI taxonomy): domain Eukaryota; kingdom Viridiplantae; phylum Streptophyta; class Magnoliopsida; order Poales; family Poaceae; genus Triticum; species Triticum dicoccoides. Next base: position 504,000,179 of record NC_041386.1, on the reverse strand, counting down.
GATCTCGAAAGCCAAATAACGGTGCTTACTATCATAGTAGCTCTTCTGGCGGGATTGGGCTGCTTTGAGGTTATCACGAATGACTTTGCACATTTCTTCTGCTTCTATGATTAAGTCATTACCCAAAAGCTGACGTTCACCGGTTTCAGACCAGTTGAGAGGGGTACGGCACTTCCTGCCATACATAATTTCAAAAGGGGCCTTGCCCGAACTTGCTTGAAAACTGTTATTGTAAGAGAATTCAGCATAAGGAAGACAATCCTCCCACTTCATGCCGAAGGAGATCACACAAGCCCTGAGCATATCTTCAAGAATCTGGTTGACACGCTCGACTTGACCGCTTGTTTGAGGATGGAAAGTTGTGCTGAAGCGGATGTTGGTGCCCATGGCCTTTTGAAAAGAATCCCAAAACTTCAAGATAAAGATGCTGCCACGGTCTAAAGAGATCACTTGAGGAATACCGTGCAGAGAGACAATACGAGAGGTATAGAGTTCCGCCAATTGAGCTGCAGTGATTGACTCTTTGATAGGCAGAAAGTGAGCCACTTTGGTGAGTTTGTCGATGACAACGAATATAGCATCATTGCCACGCTTGGACTTGGAAACCCAGTCACGAAGTCCATCTCAATGTGGTCAAACTTCCATTCTGGAATGGCAAGAGGTTGGAGGAGACCTGCTGGCCTTTGGTGTTCTGCCTTCACTCTTCTGCAGACATCACATTCATTCACGAATTGAGCGATCTCGCACTTCATTCCAGTCCACCAATAAGCTTGCTTAAGGTCCTGATACATCTTCGTGCTCCCAGGGTGGATGGAGAGGAGAGAATTGTGAGCCTCGTTCATGATCACTTTACGGAGGTCACCTTTGGGCACAACAATATGATCCTTGAAGAAGAGAGTGTCCTTGTCATCAAGGCGGTAGCACTTGTACTTGGACTGACTCTTGGCAATCCCAATCTTCACCTTTTTCACCATAGCATCAAGAAGCTGGGCTTGGCGAATCTGGTCTTCTAAGGTAGGAGAGACTTGAAGGTTGGCGAGGAAACCTTGAGGAACAACTTGCAGGTTAAGTTTGCGGAAGGCTTCACAAAGCTCGGGTTGATAAGGCTTAAGAATCAGACTGTTGCAGTAAGCCTTTCTGCTCAAAGCGTCAGCAATCACATTGGCCTTGCCTAGAGTATACTCAATACTCGGATTATACTCTTGAATCATTTCGACCCATCGAGTTTGCCTGAGGTTGAGATTAGGCTGAGTGAAGATGTACTTGAGACTCTTGTGATCAGTGAAAATGTCCACTTTTCTTCCCAATAGAAGATGTCTCCAAGTCAAAAGAGCATGCACAACTGCCGCCAACTCGAGATCATGAGTGGGGTAGTTCTTCTCATTAGGCTTCAACTGGCGAGATGTATAAGCAACAACTTTCTTCTCTTGCATCAATACTGCGCCAAGACCTTGGAGAGAGGCATCACAAAAGACCTCGTACGGTTTGGATTCATCAGGCGGAGTCAGAACTGGAGCAGTGATCAATTTCTCTTTCAAAGTGTTGAAAGCAATATCACACTCCGGAGACCAAACGTACTTGACGTGCTTCTAGAGAAGATTAGAGAGAGGCTTCGCGATCTTAGAAAAGTTTTCAACAAATCTTCGGCAATAGATTGCGAGACCGAGAAAACTGCGGAGTTGCTTCACGTTCTGAGGAGGTTCCCAATTCACAATTGCAGACACCTTCTCAGGATTCACGGCAATGCCCTTGGCAGAGATGATATGACCAAGATAAAGAACCTCATCGAGCCAAAATTCACACTTGGAGAACTTGGCGTAGAACTGATGTTCTCTGAGCTTATCGAGAACCAAACGCAAGTGCTTGGCATGATCTTCCTTGTTCTTGGAGAAAACCAGAATGTTGTCGAGATAGACCAAAACGAAGTCATTGGTGTAGGCGTTGAAGATGAAGTTCATCATTCGAGAGAACATCGGAGGAGCGTTGGCAAGGCCAAAAGACATGACAGTGTATTCATATGAACCAAAGCTTATTCTGAATGCTGTCTTGGGAATATCTTCTTCACGAATGCGAAACTGGTGATAACCCATACGGAGATCAAGCTTGGAGAATACTTGGGCACCTTTAAGTTGTTCGAACAGCTCATTGATGTTGGGAAGTGGGTATTTGTTCTTGATGGTCTTCTTGTTCACTGGACGGTAATCAACACAAAGTCGGTCCGTTCCATCCTTCTTCTTCACAAAAAGAACACCACAACCCCACGGAGAAGAACTAGGACGGGTGAGACCCATTTTCTCTTGCATATCGAGTTGCTTCTTCAGCTCCTTCAACTCTTCAGGTCCGAGCTTGTAAGGACGCTTGCACACAGGTTCCGTGCCAGGCTCAAGATCAATAACGAATTCAACTGGCCGGTGCGGAGGCATTCTTGGAGCTCTTCTGGAAAGACATCTTGATATTCGCAAACGACTGGAATTTGAGAGATGGCATCCAATTCACCCTTCTCATTGAGAGAAAACAGACGGATAGTATCCTCACGAGCGGAAAAGACAATTACATCCTCAGACGAATGCGTCAATTGAATCTGCCTGGCTGCACAATCAAGCTGAGCCTTGTTCTTAGAAAGCCAATCCATCCCGAGAATAAGATCAATATCTGAGTTACCAAGCACCATAGGAGAAGAAAGGAACTTGTAGTCTCCCAATGCGATAGTAACATCCAGAGCCATCATTTTCGTGTTCATGAACAAACGCGGAGAAGAAACCGCTATCGGCTTAGGCAAATCAATAGTATGCACATCATGCATGGATGGAAAAGGCTTCGACAAAAATGATAAAGATGCACCAATGTCAAAAAGAACTCTTGCGGGAATGTCATTAACAGGAAGGTTAACCATGATCACATCTGGTGATTCCTCTACCTGAGCTGCATTCAGCAAGTTGACCTTGGCGGACTTGGGATTATGCTTGACCACAGCTGTACTTGCCGATCTGACAGGAGGAGGAGGAGGAAGACGCCTCTGGTTGAAACACTTGTTGGCATAGTGACCCTTCTGTTGGCACTTGTTGCACGTGACCTCTGAAAGCGGACGGTGATACGGAGCACTCGATCTTGGAGCTTGAGATGAAGTCTTGTTCTGAAAGCCAGGGTTGGGTGGGTGGGAAGAACCACTGCCACCTTTGCTCTTCTGCTGATACGGCTGACGGAATGGAGGAGGAGGAAGCCAATACTTCTGCTGCTTGGCCACTTGAGTTGAGGAAGAAGGAGTAGCATCTCTGACTCGCTTCTTAGAAGCATCACACCTCAACTGAGCAGCCTCTTGCTTCAGTGCCATGTTGTAGAACTCATCGTATCTCAAGGGCTCAAAGAGGACAAGAGCGAGCTGAATTTCTTCTCTGAGACCACCCCTGAACTGATATATCATGCTCTTCTCATCAGGGACATCCTGCTTGGCAAAGCGGGCGAGCTTCTGGAACAATTTGTTGTAGTCATAGACAGACAAAGAGCCTTGCTTCAGATTGCAGAATTCCTCACGCTTGCTTTCAACCACGCTCTGCAGAATATGATGAGCTCGGAAATCTCGACGGAAATCATCCCAAGTGATAACACGTCCACCTCTGGAGTCCTTGTACTGCTGGAACCATTCTGCAGCTTGATCTTTGAGTTGGAAGGAAGAGAACTTAACAAAGTCCTCAGGCCTGACGTTACTGCACTCGAAATGCTTACACAGATCCACAAGCCAATCGTCAGCATCGGTTGCCTCAACACAATTGCTGAAAGTCTTTGGCCTGTTAGCAAGGAACTGGTTGAGTGTAGCAAAGTGACTCTGATTGCTACCTTGATTCCCTTGGCTTCCTTGATTGCGCTCTTGGAGAATTTGCATGATCAGCTGAGTGTTTGCATTGGTTGCGGCCATCACAGCTTGCCATGCCTCTGGAGGAGGTGGCGGTGGTGGCGGATCAGGATTCGGAGTCGTGCGCGTTGGAGGAGCCATCCTGAAGAGGTTGACCACCATTAGCACATTGACAGATAATATTGAAGCTGAATCCAACGGAATGAAAATTGCAACATATAGTCTTCACATCCGAACAAAATGAACGAATGCATTCCTCTTCAAATGGTCACATATCCATAAATTGAGAAGCCACGTAGAATTAAGGTAGAGAAATAAATCAACAAGGTACGGATCAAGAACGAATAATCGGTAAGAAATCCCAATCTCAAACCAATATCCGTGGAAAAAGAAATAGAGCTACTAGAATTCCCACCTATGAAACTCCCGAACCTTTCCGGTTATGCAATCAGGTGTTGGGGATACAGGGGAAGCATAATATCTCACCCAAACTAGCAATTCCTACATCCAGCTGTATCCATCCTTCAACACATAACCAAGAAACCTTCGGAAACCATCTACCTCAACCTTCGAAAAGCATCCATTATACAATTTATGGCGATACTCCCGAACTCCCGCCCCAGTACTGGGTGGCGTCGAGGTTATCTCACAAACGAACTGCATAAAAGAGATTTTCGATGTCGGCGAGCATATCTCAAGTATTCCAGAATCGCAACGATAAAATTATGATGACAACACCTCAGAGCTCAACTCCCCGGGACACTTCCACTAAACCCCTGACAGGAGGCACCAAGACAATGTTCTCATCATAAAACCATCGGAACGATTCCAAGATACCCGCGTGATCCTAAAATTTTTTTAGTGAAATTTGAGAAGAGAAGAGTCAAAACTCTACGTCAGGATGCCTTACCAGAGCGATGAGGAGACTGGGAATTAAAAAGAATTCCTAAGCTCTCCGATATATAATTCCTAAATGACTCAAAACACTTTTCTAGACACAACTCGGCCGCTAAAAACGATCAAGCAATGGGGCTCCTAAGGTCGGGGAAGGCTCTGATACCAACTTGTAACACCCTCGATGCGACTATAGCTCCCACGTGTCGAGGCACGACTTAGAGATATAATCACATTGAAGGCATATGTCGCAAGTTAGGCAATCTTCACAACATCCCATGTAATATGAATAATAAAGGGGAGATAACATAGTTGGCTTACACTCGCCACGTCAATCAAGTACATAAATAACATTACAACATCCAAACACTCATGGCCCGACTACGGCGCCAAAATAGAAAAGAACCCAACATGCGACAAGGCCCCGAATCAAACCCCAACTAGGCACCACTACTGATCATCAGGAAAAGACACGTAGTAACGCTGAGAGTCTTCGTCGAACTCCCACTTGAGCTCGTACTCGTCACCTGGAGCGGAATCACCTGGACCTGCGTCTGGAGTTATAGTATCTGTGAGCCACAGGGACTCAGCAATCTCGCACCCTCGCGATCAAGACTATTTAAGCTTATAGGAAGGGTAAGGCAAATATATGTGGAACTGCAGCAAGCGACTAGCATATATGGTGGCTAACTTATTCGCAAAGGAGAGCGAGAAGAGGAGGCAAAGCGCAAGCGAGAAACTAGAGAGCAACCTGCGCAAACATTACTCCAACACCGTGTCCACTTCCCGGACTCCGCCGAGAAGAGGCCATCACGGTAACACACTCAGTTGATTCCTTTTAATTAATTAAGGTTCAAGTTATCTACAACCGGACATTAACAAATTCCCATATGCCCATAACCGCGGGCACGGCTTTTGAAAGTTCAATCCCTGCAGGGGAGTCCCAACTTAGCCCGTGACAAGCTCTCACGGTCAACGAAGGAATAGACCTCCTCCCAAGACATTCCGATCAGACTCGGTATCTCGGTAACTCAAGACACTTCGACAGGTTAAAACAAGACCAGCAACACCGCCCGAATGTGCCGACAAATCCCGATAGGAGCTGCACATATCTCTTTCTCAGGGCACACTCAGATGAGCAAGACGTTGGGTAGGCCAGCCCAGAGTTGCCCCTGGTAGCCCCCGGACATCGCTCAGTGGGACCAACACTCAGAGGAGCACTGGCCCGGGGGGAGGGGGTAAAATAAGATGACCCTTGAGCCTGCAGAACCCAAGGGAAAGAAAAGGCTAGGTGGTGAATGGTAAAACCAATGTTGGGCATTGCTGGAAAAGCTTTAATCAAGGCGAGATATCAAGGGGTTCCCATTAACCCAACCGCGTAAGGAACGCAAAAATCCGGGAACATAACACCGATATGACGGAAACTAGGGCGGCAAGAGTGGAACAAAACACTAGGCGAGAGGCCGAGCCTTCCACCCTTTTCCAAGTATATAAATGTATTAAGATAACATAGCAATATAGTGATATCCCAACAAGTAAACAAAAGATGTTCCAACAAGGATCGGCCTCCAATCTTCACCTGCAACTAGCAACGCTATAAGAGGGGCTGAGCAAAGCGGTAACATAGCCAATCAACGGTTTGCTAGGACAATGGTGGGTTAGAGGTTTGACATGGCAATTTAGGAGGCTTGCAAGCAAGTGGTATGCATCGTAGCAATGGCATAGCAAAAGAGCGAGCAAACTAGCATTGCAAAGATAGTAGTGATTTCGAGGGTATGATCATCTTGCCTGCACAGTTGTCAGAGTTGACTGGATCCTCACAAGCAAACTCAACGGACTCCTCGATAGCGAACTCGTCTCCCGGCTCTACCCAAACAAGACAAACAAGCAACAAGGACACAATCAACCACGTGCAAGGATCAAGCGATATGATGCAATGATGATATGCTATGCGGGATGCGATGCGGGATGCAAAATGCAAGATATGACAGGAAATGCATGAACCTGGCCTCGACTTGGAATTCCAAGGGTGCCACTGGAAAGATGAGATGAAATCTCTTGAAAACAATATAAAGAACGCCGGAATCGGAGTTACGGTTTGGAAATGGCAAGCGATTCAAAATTGACACCGGTCTGCGATTTACAGCAAGTAGGCATCTAAATGCAATGAGATGAACATGCTACAGCCACCAAACATGACAACAAAATACATGGCAGGAATGCACACAAGATGCTTAACAAAAGTCTAGCACTGAGCTACGGCCAATTCATCCATTATGAGGTTCAAACAAGCATGGCAAAAACGCAAATGCAAAACAGATTTCAGACTTGGTGAAATTAACACTTGTCTGAAATTTCAGATCATATAGCCCTCTTCGGAGCAACAAAACATCATGCTACAGGACCTAAACATGACAAAGAAAGACATGGCATGGAGCTACTCAACAAGCTTAATAAAAGTTGCTTAGTGACCTTGAGCCAAAAGGGATCACTAAATATACTAACAAGCACATGAACATAGCAAAAACACATTCAGTTTTCAGACTTAGTGAAAACTGGGACATGCTGAAACATAACTCACGAAGGCATGTTTACAAGCTTGATGCACTCACTACGGTGCAAGTCATGGCAAGAAAAGCATACATCCCTTAAGAAGACACAAAATGCAAGCTAGACATGGCAAGAACAATGGCATAGCATGCACGGATCAACTACAATAACATCGGCAAAATCGCAAACTAGTTGACGATTTGTCCAGATTCACAACGAAGCAAAAGTAGAGCTCGATTGACTCAAGCTAGGGTCCTCCATAATTGCAAACAAAGGCATGGACGGATAGAGCATAACAAGATTTACAAAACTCCTTTACTGAGCATCCTCAAAAGAGGCACGGATCACTAAGAAATAGCATGAACATATGGCATCATGAACTAAATAATCCCAGACTTAGTAGTTTTCACTAAGTCCCTCAAAACAGATTTACCGAGTGCCTCACTTTGCAAGCTTGCACAAATCACCACACACATCCTAAAAATGCATGGGTTGCACCTCTGTAAAGATAACAAGATGTTTAACAAAACATGTGAAGGACTCATAGGCATATCATGCACACAATAATCATGGCAAAAATGACAAAAGTCTAAGATGAACTAGCAGATCTGACAATTAACTCATGAAGCCTCCTTCTAGCAGCATTTCGGGCACCAAGATGAGCTCAAATGAAAATGATGCAATGGAATGAAATGATGCACTCGTCGAGGTGAACATTTTGATATACTATATGCCTAAATCGGAGCTATGGATGCAAAGTTACGGCAGGTCAAAGTAGGCACAAAAATTAGGGTTAGGAGAAGAAAAATCAACCGGATCTCAGATCTGGATCGGGCGGCGCGGATTACGAGGTTCGCCGGACTTCGAGCACTGTTCACCGGAATCCTTGCCGGAGATGGAGAAGAGGCCGGGGCTTGGGAGGAGAGGCCGGGCCGGGGCGGCGGCGTGGTTGGCGGCGGCGGGGCAGCGCCGGCCCGGGGCGGCGAGGAG
>NC_041386.1:503951382-503991509 GCF_002162155.2 Triticum dicoccoides | reverse complement strand
GGATGGGCCGCAGGGGCCGGCCTCGGGCCTGGCGGGCCCTCGCGGTCGGCGGCGAAGCGGTCTCGCACCGGGGACAGGTGGGAGCGCGTGATTCGCGGGGGGAAGCGGGGCGGACACGTCCGACGCCGGCGGACGTTGTCCGGCGCGCGGGGGAGATCTTTTTTTTCTAGGGTTTCGGAGAGGGAGAGAGATCCGAAAACGGGGGGGCTATTTATAGGCATAAGTGGAGCTAGGAGAGTCCAAATGAGGTGTGGTTTTCGGCCACGCGATCGTGATCGAACGCTCTAGGACATGGAGCAGAGTTTGGTGGGTTTTGGGCCAAATTGGAGGGGTGTTGGGCTGCAACACACACGATGCCTTTTTGGTCCCTCGGTTAACCGTTGGAGTATCAAACAAAGTCCAAATGGTACGAAACTTGACAGGCGGTCTACCGGTAGTAAACTAAGGCCGCTTGGAAAGTCTCGGTCCAATCCGGAAATGTTTAATCCCCACACACAAAAGAAAGCTAGAAATGACCACCGGAGGAGAACGAAGCGCCGGAATGCAAAACGGATAAGGGGGAAAATGCTCGAATGCATGAGATCAACACGTATGCAAATGCAATGCACATGATGACATGATATGAGATGCATGACAACGAAAACAACACACGGAGACAAAGACCCGAACCCGAGAAAATAAATAACTTAACACCGGAAACGGCAAGAGTTGGAGTACAAATTGGGAAAGTTACATCCGGGGTGTTACAGCCTGGGCCCACATGTCAGTGACCTAAACTAATTAAAATTAGTTAGCATTAATCCTAAACTAATTAACAGGCCGGCCCCACCTGTCATAGGCTCAAGGGGGAAGTCAACCTGTGTCAGCAGAGTCAACCTCGCCGGTCAGCGGGTCAAAGCCTGCCGGCGAGGCCAGACGCGGCGGCGCGCTGCGGGAATCGCCCACAAGGCACCATTTGCTGCGCGGAGAGCAGCTACAGGCAGCTGGTGCTCGCCCGCATCCAGCCGTGGTGATGGCTTGGCCGGGGAGTGGCCGGAGCATCGCCGGCGACGAGCTTGGCGGGGCCGACGCTCAGGTCAGCTCGTGCCCGTGGCTGCAGTGGCCTAGGCGGCGTGGCGCTTGTCGGTGTCAAAACTGGTGGATCTCGGGTAGGGGGTCCCGAACTGTGCATCTAGGCCGGATGGTAACAGGAGGCAAGGGACACGAAGTTTTACCCAGGTTCGGGCCCTCTCGATGGAGGTAAAACCCTACGTCCTGCTTGATTAATATTGATGATATGGGTAGTACAAGAGTAGATCTACCACGAGATCAGAGAGGCTAAACCCTAGAAGCTAGCCTATGGTATGATTGTTGATGTGTATGTATGCTCTATCGACTAGCCTGGCCCTGGTTTATATAATGCACCAGAGGCCTAGGTTAACAAGAGTCCAAGCCGAATACGCCGGTGGGGAGAATTCTTGTCTTGATTGCCAAGTCTTGTGGAATCTTCCTTTTATGCGGCAGCTGTCCGAACTGGCCCATGAGTATACAGCCACGGGGGTCCTCGGCCCAATCTATCAGATCGGGAGATGACGTGTTGAGTACCCCCCTAGGCCAGGACACCGTCAGTAGCCCCCTGAACCGGTCTTCAAGTTAGGGACGCTCCTCGATTCTTCTGAACTGTTCTTCATCTTCGGTCGTCGGTCTTGAAAACTAGTTCAACAAATCTTCTTTATCTTCGATCTTGAGGATCGCCGAAATGCGTTCGATGGGTTTACACATCGGGTATCCGAGGAGCCCCTTTAAGTTTCCGGCCTTTACCAATGCCTTGTTATTTTTATGCCACACCTCGGGTTTGAAGTTGTTCCCTGGCGGCAGCATCCTCTTGCGTCCGAGCTCCAACGCCGGACTGTATTCGAGGTATCTTTTGCAACCGAGCACCAACACCGGACCGCTTCCCAGCTCTAACGCTGGAATGTATCCGAGCTCCTACGCCGGACTGTATCCGAGCTCCAACGCTGGACTATATCCGAGGAGTCATAAATCACCTTGGTTCAAAGAAGTTTGAAGGAGTTTAGCCGAGCTTAATGCCGGAAATGCCCTCTATGGAGCCAGCCACTAGCGCCTGAGCTTTATGTCGGGCCGCTTCCGAGGTGGTGCACCACCCCGAATGTGGGCCGATTTTTGTGAATATTTTTTATTGGTGCAATTTATTCTCTTCCGAGATATATAGCCAGTAGCCCTCAAGGTGTGTATTGGTCTAAAACCCGAGATGCACCTGAAGGATGACGTAAGACCACTAATCCCAGTAGCCGCTGAGACTCAGGTTGATTTGCAAAATCGGCCTGAGGATCAAGTCCAAGCTAGGCAGAATACTTCGGGACACTAAAAGCGGCGTGCTCAGTCCTCGAGACTCAGGTTGGGTGCGGCCGACCAACCTGAGGATCAAAATCTCCTCGGAAACTATATTGCACACAAAATTTTCTGCATTGGACAAGCAATGCAGTAGCCCCCGAGACACTGGTCGGGTGGTAACACCAGATCAGGGGATCAATGTGCCCCTTTAAAATTTGTAAACAATAAGCCCGAAGCCCAGTAGCCCCCGAGCCTAAATGCGGGCACCGGTGGCCGAATTAAGGATCAATATCCATAGTAAAATCACAAATTATGTGTAATGACTCTATGTATCCAAGTACTTTACGTCATTAATGCTCGGATCCGCATTGTACAAAACTTTGTTGACCGGCCATCGGCTTCCACCTCCTCGGCCAGTAGCCGAGGAGTGATTGTCCTACTTTATAAAGCCTTTATGGGGGCAAAGATTTACAACAAACAAGGCAATCTGGCCATACGGTTTTATAAACAAAGGTACACAGAGAGTTATATTACTGTTTAACAGAAGAAATGTCTTCCAAAGAAAATAGTCCCGCTATCGTTCCTTTCTTTGGGTTGTCATGCTAAGCATGATCATTAAAACTCAGCTCTAATGTAAGAGCAAAATATTGAGGATTTAGTTTGGGAGGCCACTCAATAGCCCCCGGTAGTGTTCGGCGACAGTCGGGGTTAAGCCGTAAACACTTCGGCCAATGTTATGAACCGCCCATCATTTAACATAGTCATCGGATCGCTGACCAGTTTACGCTTATTGTGAAAGTCAGTTTTCGGCTTTCTCCACTGAGGTGCTTAACCATGTGAGCTGGAAGCACAATCGCAGTGGTTCTCCCTTTGTACGCCTAGCCGAACAAAAGGGAACGTAGGAAGCAAGTGCAGGAGCCGGGCAACCCAACTATTGACCGAAGACACAATTCGAAACTGATGCATATATAGCAATATCTGAGAATGTTTTTGCCGAATCCCTAAAGGTATCCGGCGTTGCACTACGAGACTAATGCTAGAAAAGCACAAATAGTTTAAAAGTTCCAAAAAGCTTGGAAAACCAAGAAACGTCGGTCAAAACATGACGTCCGAACAATATCAAGTGTACGGTGCCAATCCGAAAGTTGGTCTTAGAAAAAAGAAGTGCTTCTATCGTGCTTTAACATGATACATCCTATCTAAAGACTTCGAGCGAGTCAGCCTATGGCTTCAACCTCCTATCCCGAGGGCGGAGTACTTCTCATCAGGCTAGTTTAGCAAACTAAACTCTAGCGGCTTTGAGAGAGAAATTAGGCTCCCCGGCTAGTGACCGCACACTCGTGTCGAAAAAAGGAGTGATAAATAATAATAATAAAACTTTGCAACGTCTAAGAAGAAGAACACTTATTATAAAACGGCTCAAATAAACTTAAGAGCCCCCATGTGACTTGGGTAGAAGAATGATTGCATATACCAAAGTACTTATATCATATCTATGTTCAACCGAACTTCAAACGCGTCTTAACCGACGTCAGCTTCTCCCTCTTCGGTCAAGGACCGAAAAGTGTTATGTACTCCATCGGTCGAGAATATCGACGGTGTTTCCAATAACCAGGCAATCAGGCCATAAGGCTGTAACAGACAAAGCGTGCTCAGGGAACTTATGCTATATTACCGTGAAGTGTAAGAAGCATCTTCGAAGAAAATAGTACCGCCACCGATACCTTTCTTCGGTGCTCATTGTTATTATGAGACTTGTGCAATAGATTTTTTGAACTCATGAGTTCCGTTGTGTGCTGACCATCATTGAAAACTATAAGAGCGCTAGCTTTCGGCTTCACCCAGTCTGAGGTCCGGCTCGGGCGACCCGATCGTGACAATCGCAGAGGTGCTCCCTTTACTCCCTAGCCGAACAATCGGGAACGTAGGGGTAAACACAGGAGCGAGGCAACCCAGCTTGCAAATCGCTTAAGTCAATATGGTGCATATTGTGGCGTAATACACGAACAAGGAACAAAGCCATACAAGTATAATCATAAGCAAGTGGAAAAGCTTCATGAAGGAAGCCCCCAAATGAACAAAGTTTGGACAAGGAAATTTTTTACAAACAACTTTTTTCCAAAAAAGTATAATGCTTGGTCAAACCGAACACAAGTTAGAAATTAAAGCTTTGAGCATGAAAGCGACTTAGCTGGTTAATGTGTTCGGTATTGATGACGCGGTCCGAGCTTGATGTGGGGCAAGGTTCCATCCCCCAAGCTGGTCCCGAGGTGGCGGAGCGGAGAGCTCGACACGCCGAAGTGGTAACATAGCACGGTCAATGCAGACCGGCAGAGTGACGCCGAAGTCCCCGGATCATTTTCCTATGCACAAAAAATAGTGCAAACCGGAGATAATAGTAATAATGATAATTAAAAAAATGTTGCATAATAAATAATTTATGCAAAGTGAGGAATAAAAGAAATATGGCCTGGCGCCGAAGTCAATGTCGATGCAGGGCGTTGGCATGATGTAGTAAAGACGTGGCAAAGCCTGAATTCACAGGTCGGTCCGAGCTCCGGATGCGGCGTTCGCCGGACTATGTACGGGAACTGATCGAACCACCACGCGACCATCGTTAATGCGGTCACCATTTGATACACCTGTGTACATATCATGGACAAACCAGAGTAATAATTCCTTGGGAAAAATGAACCCAAACAAGCAAAAAATACTGGGATTAATAGCACCTGGTTTATTTGTTGTAGCAATCCGAAGGAAGGTGATTCCCAAAATTGGGACTCGCTCCGCACACCCATTGCCTGATGGGCGATAAAATGACGGCATGGCAATGCTGGTAAAGGTTGACTCGCCGAGGCAAAGCGCTCGGCCCAGCTAACGTGACGGCGCTGGTCGGCTAGTGACGCCGAAGTGGCCGGAGTAGGTTGATGAAGAGATGGCGAAGCCCCCGGTCCAGCCGAGATGTCGAAGCCTCGACGTCAACCGATGAGTTGAAGTAAGTCGGCGTGATGGACACCAGCTTGAAGAAGCAATAGTGCAGCCCTGTCGATGCAGGTCATGACGTGGTCGATGTCGGCTTGATGAAGCGACCGTGCGGCGATGCCGGTATGCCCGCTCCGTGTAATCCGTGGGGCAGCGATGTTGATGATGATTTATCCTTCGCGATGCCGGACTCTTGTTCGGCTTGCCAAGATGATGATCCGAAGAAGTTGAGCTCGGCTAAAGTGACGACGTGTCTAGCGCAGGTCGGCAGCCGGGAGTAATATTGCCGGACTGGCTTGACACCAGCATGATGTTGAAGATCATGTTCAAAAGATCTTAAAGTTAGTGGGATGTGTTCAAAACACAATACCCCATACAAAACTTCCTTCCAAAGGGGATGTCCGAAATCCCGTTCATAAAAAAGATGAACTCGGGTCGGATTCGTTTTTGCGCAGAAAACAGATCCGAAAAGTGATGCACTAATCGGATGGTTCCCGGAGTTTGGACGGCCGGATCGAGCTGAAATTTTGAGAGATGGTAGATATAGGAATTCCGCAGCCGATCAACGGTTGGATCTTCCAAAGGACGTCCGAGCTAGAAGCTGGACACCACGCCCTAAACTCATCCAAATTCCCATCCAGATTTGACAGGGCTCCGGTATATCGTGGATTAATAGAGATTCTCCATCGGAACTCGACGAAATTTTCCAGGGTTGTTATAGACTTAATTCCGCACAATTCCACCAAAGCGATCGTCAAAGCGATACTCGAGGAGGTGGTGGTGGCAGATACGTGTTCGTTGTCCAAAAAAACAGCACGGTCGCTTGAGGGCAATGTTGACATTGAGCCCACGAGCTCCATAGATGATTCCTCCGTGATCTTGATAGAGATCAGAGTTGATATTTGATGAAGGCCCTCGTCCGAACATGGTGATCCGAACACGGGGCGCAATTCTTGGTCGAACCAAGGTGACCAGTCGAACTGGTGACGAAGACGCCGAAGTCGCAGTTGATCTGCAGGCGAGCCATCAATCCTTTTGTCGATCACACAGCGGAACTCTCAATAAAAGCACCAATGTCGGTGTCAAAACCGGCGGATCTCGGGTAGGGGGTCCCGAACTGTGCGTCTAGGCCGGATGGTAACAGGAGGCAAGGGACACAAAGTTTTACCCAGGTTCGGGCCCTCTCGATGGAGGTAAAACCCTACGTCCTGCTTGATTAATATCGATGATATGGGTAGTACAAGAGTAGATCTACCACGAGATTAGAGAGGCTAAACCCTAAAAGCTAGCCTATGGTATGATTGTTGATGTGTATGTATGCTCTATCGACTAGCCTGGCCCTGTTTTATATAATGCACCAGAGGCCTAGGGTAACAAGAGTCCTAGCCGAATACGTCGATGGGAGAAGTCCTTGTCTTGATCGCCAAGTCTTGTGGAATCTTCCTTGTATGCGGCAGCTGTCCAAACTGGCCCATGAGTATACGGCCACGGGGGTCCTCACCCCAATCTATCAGATCGGGAGATGACGTGTTGAGTACCCCCTAGTCCAGGACACCGTCAGTAGCCCCCTGAACTGGTCTTCAAGTTAGGGACGCTCCTCGATTCTTCCGAACTGTTCTTCATCTTCGGTCGTCGGTCTTGAAAACTGGTTCAACAAATCTTCTTTATCTTCGATCTTGAGGATCGCCGAAATGCGTTCGACGGGTTTACACATCGGGTATCCGAGGAGCCCCTTTAAGTTTCCGGCCTTTCCCAATGCCTTGTTATTTTTATGCCACACCTCGGGTTTGAAGTTGTTCCCGGGCGGCAGCATCCTCTTGCGTCCGAGCTCCAACGTTGGACTGTATTCGAGGTATCTTTTGCAACCGAGCACCAACGCCGGACCGCTTCCCAACTCTAACACCGGAATGTATCCGAGCTCCAATACCGGACTGTATCCGAGCTCCAACGCTGGACTATATCCGAGGTGTCGTAAATCACCTTGGTTCAAAGAAGTTTGAAGGAGTTTAGCCGAGCTTAATGCCAGAAATGCTCTCTATGGAGCCAGCCACTAGCGCCCGAGCTTTATGCCGGGCCGCTTCCGAGGTGGTGCACCACCCCGAATGTGGGCCAATTTTGGTGAATATTTTTTATTGGTGCAATTTATTCTCTGCCGAGATATATAGCCAGTAGCCCTCAAGGTGTGTATCGGTCTAAAACCCGAGATGCACCTGAAGGATGACATAAGACCACTGATCCGAGTAGCCGCTGAGATTCAGGTTGATTTGCAAAATCGGCCTGAGGATCAAGTCCAAGCTCGGCGGAATACTTCGGGACACTAAAAGCAGCGTGCTCAGTCCTCGAGACTCAGGTTGGGTGCGGCCGACCAACCTGAGGATCAAAATCTCCTCGGAAACTATATTGCACACAAAATTTTCTGCATTGGACAAGCAATGCAGTAGCCCCCGAGACACTGGTCGGGTGGTAACACCAGATCAGGGGATCAATGTGCCCCTTTAATATTTGTAAATAATAAGCCCGCAGCCCAGTAGCCCCCGAGCCTTAATGCGGGCATAGGTGGCCGAATTAAGGATCAATATCCATATAAAATCACAAATTATGTGTAATGACTCTATGTATCCAAGTACTTTACGTCATTAATGCTCGGATCCGCATTGTATAAAACTTTGTTGACCGACCATCGGCTTCCACCTCCTCGGCCAGTAGCCGAGGAGTGTTTGTCCTACTTTATAAAGCCTTTATGAGGGCAAAGATTTACGACAAACAAGGCAATCTGGCCATACGGTTTTATAAACAAAGGTACACAGAGAGTTATATTACTGTTTAACAGAAAAAATGTCTTCCAAAGAAAATAGTCCCGCTATCGGTTCCTTTCTTTGGGTTGTCATGCTAAGCATGATCATTAAACCTCAGCTCTAATGTAAGAGCAAAATATTGAGGATTTAGTTTGGGAGGCCAGTTAATAGCCCCCGGTAGTGTTCGGCGACAGTCGGGGTCAAGTCGTAAACACTTCGGCCAATGTTATGAACGGCCCATCATTTAACATAGTCATCGGATTGCTGACCAGTTTACGCTTATTGTGAAAGTCAGTTTTCGGCTTTCTCCACTGAGGTGCTTAACCATGTGAGCTGGAAGCACAATCACAGTGGTTCTCCCTTTGTACACCTAGCCGAACAAAATGGAACATAGGAAGCAAGTGCAGGAGCCGGGCAACCCAACTATTGACCGAAGACACAATTCGAAACCGATGCATATATAGCAATATCTGAGAATGTTTTTGCCGAATCCCTAAAGGTGTCCGGCGTTGCACTGTGAGACTAATGCTGGAAAAGCACAAATAGTTTAAAAGTGCCAAAAAGCTTGGAAAAGCAAGAAACATCGGTAAAAACATGACGTCTGAACAATATCAAGTGTTCGGTGCCAATCCGAAAGTTGGTCTTGGAAAAAAGAAGTGCTTCTGTCGTGCTTTAACATGATACATCCTATCTCAAGACTTCGAGCAGGTCAGCCTACGGCTTCAACCTCCTATCCCAAGGGTGGAGTACTTATCATCAGGCCAGTTTAGCAAACTAAACTCTAGCGGCTTTGAGAGAGAAATTAGGCTCCCCGGCTAGTGACCGCACACTCGTGTCGAAAAAAGGAGTGATAAATAATAATAATAAAACTTTGCAACGACTAAGAAGAAGAACACTTATTATAAAACGGCTCAAATATACTTAAGAGCCCCAAAGTGACTTAGGTAGAAGAATGATTGCATGTACCGAAGTACTTATATCATATCTATGTTCAACCGAACTTCAAACACGTCTTAACCGACCGTCAGCTTCTCCCTCTTCGGTCAAGGACCGAAAAGTGTTATGTACTCCATCGGTCGAGAATATCGACGGTGTTTCCAATAACCAGGCAATCAGGCCATAAGGCTGTAACAGACAAAGCGCGCTCAGGGAACTTACGCTATATTACCGTGAAGTGTAAGAAGCATCTTCGAAGAAAATAGTACCCCCACCGATACCTTTCTTTAGTGCTCATTGTTATTATGAGACTTGTGCAATATATTTTTTGTACTCATGAGTTCTGTTGTGTGCCGACCATCATTGAAAACTATAAGAGCGCTAGCTTTCGGCTTCACCCAGTCTAAGGTCCGGCTCAGGCGACCCGATCGTGACAATCGCAGAGGTGATCCCTTTACTCCCTAGCCGAACAATCGGGAACATAGGGGTAAACACAGGAGCGAGGCAACCCAGCTTGCAAATCGCTTAAGTCAATATGGTGCATATTGTGGCGTAATACACGAACAAGGAACGAAGCCGTACAAGTATAATCATATGCAAGTGGAAAAGCTTCATGAAGGAAGCCCCTAAATGAATTGGGTATTTGAATTTATGCATCACAAACAATGTTTGGACAAGGAAATTTTTTACAAACAACTTTTTTCCAAAAAAGTATAATGCTTGGTCGAACCGAACACAAGTTAGAAATTAAAGCTTTGAGCATGAAAGCGACTTAGCTGGTTAATGTGTTCGGTATTGATGACATGGTCCGAGCTTGATGTGGGGCAAGGTTCCATCCCCCAAGGTGGTCCCGAGGTGGCGGAGCAGAGAGCTCGACACGCAGAAGTGGTGACATAGCACGGTCAATGCAGACCAGCAGAGTGACGCCGAAGTCCCCGGATCATTTTCCTGTGCACAAAAAATAGTGTAAACCGGAGATAATAGTAATAATGATAAGTAAAAAATGTTGCATAATAAATAATTTATGCAAAGTGAGGAATAGAAGAAATAAGGCCTGGCGCCGAAGTCAATGTCGATGTAGGGCGTCGGCGTGATGTAGTAAAGGCGTGGCAAAGCCTGAATTCACAGGTCGGTCCGAGCTCCGGATGCGGCGTTCGCCGAACTATGTACGGGAACTGATCGAACCACCAGGCGACCGTCGTTAATGCGGTCACCATTTGATACACCTGTGTACATATCATGGACAAACTAGAGTAATAATTCTTTGGGAAAAATGAACCCAAACAAGCAAAAAATACTGGGATTAATAGCACCTGGTTTATTTGTTGTAGCAATCCGAAGGAAGGTGATTCCCAAAATTGGGACTCGCTCCGCACACCCATTGCCTGATGGGCGATAAAATGACGGCATGGCAATGCTGGTAAAGGTTGACTCGCCGAGGCAAAGCCCTCGGCCCAGCTAACGTGACGGAGCTGGTCGGCTAGTGATGCCGAAGTGTCCGGAGTAGGTTGATGAAGAGATGGTGAAGCCCCCGGTCCAGCCGAGATGTCGAAGCCTCGACGTCAGCCGATGAGTCGAAGTAGGTCGGCGTGATGGAGACCAGCTTGAAGAAGCAATAGTGCGGCCCTGTCGATTCAGGTCGTGACGTGGTCGATGCCGGCTTGATGAAGCGACCTTGCGGTGATGACGGTATGCCCGCTCCGTGTAATCCGTGGGGCGGCGATGTTGATAATGATTTATCCTTCGCGATGCCGGACTCTTGTTCGGCTTGCCGAGATGATGATTCGAAGAAGTTGAGCTCGGCTAAAGTGACGACATGTCTAGCGCAGGTCAGCAGCCGTGGAGTAATATTGCCGGACTGGTTTGACACCAGCATGATGTTGAAGATCATGTTCAAAAGAACTTAAAGTTAGTGGGATGTGTTCAAAACACAATACTCCATACAAAACTTCCTTCCAAAGGGGATGTCCGAAATCCCGTTCATAAAAAAGATGAACTCGGGTCGGATTCATTTTCGCGCAGAAAATAGATCCGAAAAGCGATGCACTAATCGGAAGGTTTCCGGAGTTTGGACGGTCGGATCGAGCTGAAATTTTGAGAGGTGGTAGATATAGGAATTCCGCAACCGATCAACGGTTGGATCTTCCAAAGGACGTCCGAGCTAGAAGCTAGACACCACGCCCTAAACTCATCCAAATTCCCATCTAGATTTGACAGGGCTCCGGTATATCGTGGATTGCCAGAGATTCCTCGATCGGAACTCGATGAAATTTTCCAGGGTTGTTATAGACTTAATTCCGCACAATTCCACCAAAGCGATCGTCAAAGCAATACTCGAGGAGGTGGTGGCGGCAGATATGAGTTCACTGTCCAAAAAAACAGCACGGTTGCTTGAGGACAATGTTGACGTTGAGCCCCCGAGCTCCATAGATGATTCCTTCGTGATCTTGATAGAGATCGGAGTTGATGTTTGATGAAGGTCCTCGTCCGAACATGGTGATCCGAACACGGGGCGCAATTCTTGGTCGAACCAAGGTGACCAGTCGAACTGGTGACGAAGACGCCGAAGTCGCAGTTGATCTGCAGGCGAGCCATCGATCCTTTTGTCGATCACACAACAGAACTCTCAATAAAAGCACCAATGTCGGTGTCAAAACCGGCGGATCTCGGGTAGGGGGTCCCGAACTGTGCGTCTAGGCCGGATGGTAACAGGAGGCAAGGGACATGAAGTTTTACCCAGGTTTGGGCCCTCTCGATGGAGGTAAAACCCTACGTCCTGCTTGATTAATATTGATGATATGAGTAGTACAAGAGTAGATCTACCACGAGATCAGAGAGGCTAAACCCTAGAAGCTAGCCAATGGTATGATTGTTGATGTGTATGTATGATCTATCAACTAGCCTAGCCCTGGTTTATATAATGCACCAGAGGCCTAGGTTAATAAGAGTCCTAGCCGAATACGCCGGTGGAGAGAAGTCCTTGTCTTGATCGCCAAGTCTTGTGAAATCTTCCTTGTATGCGGCAGCTGTCTGAACTGGCCCATGAGTATACGGCCACGGGGGTCCTCGGCCCAATCTATCAGATCAGGAGATGACGTGTTGAGTACTCCCTAGTCCAGGACACCGTCAGCGCTAGCACCTACAGCATCTACGTGATGCGGTGAGCATGCTGGACATGCCAGCGGGACTGCTAAGCGGCCGGAGCTACGTCGGCGATGAACTCAGGCGGCGGTGCATTCGGACGAAAAAGGGACGGCGGCAACACAGCTCTAGCGATGAAACAGAGAGAAGGGGGAGGAGCAGTAGCTCACTGGGAAGCCGCAGAGACGGTCAGCGTGCTCGGGGAAGGCTCGGTGCGGTCGGCGATGACGGCGATCTCGAGCAGCCCGAGGTTGAAGACGACGATGGCGGGGACGATGCAGGGGCTCCTGCGTCGTGCGGCTTGGCTAGATGACGTAGTCGATGACGGGGAACCGTCCGAACACGGTGTGAGGGCGCGGGGACGACGTTGGACGCGGCTGCGGCGAGCGGCGGCGATGGTGACGTCTCGGGCGACATCGGGGAGGGCGAGAGAGAGGAGCCAAAGGGGAGAGCGAGTGTCTGCGAGGTCGGGGAGGGAGAGGGGGTTCGTCCCATGTCGACAGCTCAACAAGGGGAGCGGCGAGGCGGCGGGCAGCTGCATGGCACACATGCTGTGCTCGCGGTCGAGCAGCTGCTTGCCTGCCTGGCCAAGCCAAGCAGCTCGCTGGAGCGGTGGCTGTGCTGGGCCGGCAGGTGGGCCTGCTGGGTGGGCGCCAGGTAAGCCTTTCTCTTTCTCTCTTTTCCTGTTTTTTTTTCCTTTTCTATTTTTCTATAACTTTAGGGCTTTACTAAAAATACTTAGGCACTTACTAAAATCCTGAAAATAATTGTGGGCTCTGTTGGGATTATTCCTAACAGCCCTCACTTAAATCCAGAATTATTTGGGCATTTAAAATATTTTATAGCATTTAAATGCCCAAATTCAAATACTTATGATTTAATTCAAAGAATCCAGAATGTCCTAGAAAAGAGTGCACCATTTTTGCCAGGGGTTTTAACCCAATCCAGAAATGATGAACATTTTGTGAAGGGCATTTTGGGTTCATTGAAAATAATTTTAGTAAACCCTAGTTGTTTCCAGGGGGTGCTGGGGGTTCTGTCATCCCCATTTCAAGTTTCTGTAAAAGTAGACATGATGCAACACTCTAATGCATGAACCAGCTAGGGTGTGACACTTATGCTTCATTAAGTAGATATACCCATATCTGCTTAAATCATCTGTGAAGGTGAGAAAATAACGATATCCGCCATGAGCCTCAACATTCATCGGACCACATACATCTCTATGTATGATTTCCAACAAATCTGTTGCTCTCTCCATAGTACCGGAGAATGGCGTTTTAGTCATCTTGCCCATGAGGCACGGTTCGCAAGTACCAAGTGATTCATAATCAAGTGATTCCAAAAGTCCATCAGTATGGAGTTTCTTCATGCGCTTTACACCGATATGACCTAAACGGCAGTGCCACAAATAAATTGCACTATCATTATCAACTCTGCATCTTTTGACTTCAACATTATGAATATGTGTATCACTACTATCGAGATTCATCAAAAATAGACCACTCTTCAAGGGTGCATGACCATAAAAGATATTACTCATATAAATAGAACAACCATTATTCTCTGATTTAAATGAATAACCGTCTCGCATCAAACAAGATCCATATATAATGTTCATGCTCAACGCTGGCACCAAATAACAATTATTTAGGTCTAATACTAATCCCGAAGGTAGATGTAGAGGTAGTGTGCCGACTGCGATCACATCGACTTTGGAACCATTTCCCATGCGCATCGTCACCTCGTCCTTCGCCAGTGTTCGCTTAATCCGTAGTCCCTGTTTCGAGTTCCAAATATTAGCAACAGAACCAGTATCAAATACCCAGGTGCTACTTCGAGCTCTAGTAAGGTACACATTAATAACATGTATATCACATATACCTTTGTTCACCTTGCCATCCTTCTTATTCGCCAAATACTTGGGGCAGTTCCGGTTCCAGTGTCCAGTCTGCTTGCAGTAGAAGCACTCAGTTTTAGGCTTAGGTCCAGATTTGGGTTTCTTCTCTTGAGCAGCAACTTGCTTGATGTTCTTCTTGAAGTTCCCCTTCTTCTTCCCTTTGCCCTTTTTCTTAAAACTGGCGGTCTTGTTGACCATCAACACTTGATGCTCCTTCTTGATTTCTACCTCCACAGCCTTTAGCATTGCGAAGAACTCGGGAATCGTCTTATCCATCCCTTGCATGTTATAGTTCATCATGACGCTCTTGTAGCTTGGTGGCAGTGATTGAAGAACTCTGTCAATGACACTATCAACAGGAAGATTAACTCCCAGTTGAGTCAAGTGATTATGATACCCAGACATTTTAAGTATATGTTCACTGACAGAACTATTCTCCTCCATCTTGCAGCTATAGAACTTATTGGAGACTTCATATCTCTCAATCCGGGCATTTGCTTGCAATATTATCTTCAACTCCTGGAACATCTCATATGCTCCATGATGTTCAAAATGTCGTTGAAGTCCCGATTCTAAGCCGTAAAGCATGGCACACTGAACTATCGAGTAGTCATCAGCTTTGCTCTGCCAGACGTTCATAACATTTGGTGTTGCTCCAGCAGCAGGCCTGGCACCCAGTGGTGCTTCTAGGACGTAATTCTTCTGTGCAGCAATGAGGATAATCCTCAAGTTACGGACCCAGTCCGTGTAATTGCTACCATCATCTTTCAACTTTGCTTTCTCAAGGAATGCATTAAAATTCAACGGAACAATAGCACGGGCCATCTATCTACAATTAAACATAGACAAGCAAGATACTATCAGGTACTAAGTTCATGATAAATTTAAGTTCAATTAATCATATTACTTAAGAACTCCCACTTAGAAAGACATCCCTCTAATCTTCTAAGTGATCACGTGATCCAAAAGACATCCCTCTAATCTTCTAAGTGATCACGTGATCCAAATCAACTAAACCATAACCGATCATCACGTGAAATGGAGTAGCTTTCAATGGTGAACATCAATATGTTGATCATGTCTACTATATGATTCACGCTCGACCTTTCGGTCTCAGTGTTCCGAGGCAATATCTGCATATGCTAGGCTCGTCAAGTTTAACCTCAGTATTCTGCGTGTGCAAAACTGGCTTGCACCCGTTGTAGATGGACGTAGAGCTTATCACACCCGATCATCACGTGGTGTCTGGGCACGATGAACTTTGACAACAGTGCATACTCAGGGAGAACACTTTTATCTTGAAATTTAGTGAGAGATCATCTTATAATGCTACTGTAACACCCTCGATGCGACTATATCTCCCACGTGTCGAGGCACGACTTAGAGGCATAATCGCATTGAAGGCATATGTCGCAAGTGAGGTAATCTTCACACAACCCATGTAATACAATAAGGGAAAGAGATACATAGTTGGCTTACAATCGCCACTTCACACAATTACATGAATAAAACATTACATCATCCAAATACAATCAAGGACCGACTACGGAGCCAAAATAAAAGAAGAACCCCAAATGCGACAAAAGGTCTCGATCGACCCCAACTGGGCTCCACTACTGATCAACTAGAACGAAACAACATAAAGGACAAGATCTTCAAAGAGCTCCTCCTTGAGCTTGGTTGTGTCATCGGCACCTGCAAGCTGGTTTTGGAAGTATCTGTGAGCCACGGGGACTCAGCAATCTCGCACCCTCGCGATCAAGACTATTTAAGCTTATGGGTAAGGTAAAGGTATGATGTGGAGCTGCAGCAAGCGACTAGCATATATGGTGGCTAACATGCGCAAATAAGAGCGGGAAGAGAAGGCAAAGCACGGTCGATAAAAGTAATGATCAAGAAGTGATCCTAAACAACCTACGTCAAGCATAACTCCAACACCGTGTTCACTTCCCGGACTCAGCCGGAAAGAGACCATCACGGTAACACACGCGGTTGATGTATTTTAATTAAGGTCAAGTTCAGGTTTTCTACAATCGGACATTAACAAATTCCCATCTGCCCATAACCGCGGGCACGGCTTTTGAAAGTTCAAATCCCTGCAGGGGTGTCCCAACTTAGCCCATCACAAGCTCTCACGGTCAATGAAGGAATAGACCTCCACCCGAGACATTCCGATCAGACTCGGTATCCCGGTACAACAAGACATTTAGACAGGGTAAAACTAAACCAACAACACCGCCCGAATGTGCCGACAAATCCCGATAGGAGCTGCACATATCTCTTTCTCAGGGCACACTCAGATTGTCCTAGGTACGGGCAAGCCGGCCCAGAGTTGCCCCTGGTGGCCACCGGCAGCTGACAGGTTGGACCAACACTCAGAGGAGCACTGGCCCGGGGGGGGTAAAATAATGATGACCCTTGGGCGCGCGACCCCCAAGGGAAAAGAAAAAGGCTAGGTGGCAAATGGTAAAACCAATGTTGGGCATTGCTGGAGAAGCTTTACTTAAGGCGAACTGTCAAGGGGTTCCCATTATAGCCCAACCGCGTAAGGGACGCAAAATCCGGGAACATAACACCGATATGACGAAAACTAGGGCGGCAAGAGTGGAACAAAACACCAGGCATAAGGCCGAGCCTTCCACCCTTTACCAAGTATATAGATGCATTAATTAAATAAGATATATTGTGATATCCCAACAAGTAAATAAATGTCCCAACAAGGAACGCCTCCAATCTTCACCTGCAACTAGTAACGCTATAAGAGGGGCTGAGCAAAGCGGTAACATAGCCAATCAACGGTTTGCTAGGACATGGGGGTTAAGGGTTTGACATGGCAATTTGGGAGGCTGAGAAGCAAATGGTAGGCATCGTAGCATTGGCATAGCATAAGAGCGAGCAAACTAGCATAGCAAATATAGTAGTGATTTCGAGGGTATGATCATCTTGCCTGAGATCCCGCAAAGAAGAAGAACGAGTCCATGAAGAAGATAAGCGGACGTAGTCAAACGGATCCTCACACACACGACGTTGTCGGAACCAATCCGAAGAAGCAACACCGGAAAGAAAGCAAACAATATAGTAAACAACCACGACATAGACATGGCATGATGCACAAACAATTATGATGCATGTCCGGTTTAATGAAACATAGCATGGCAAACTGCACAAACAACACTACAAGTTAAGTGGAGCTCAATATGCAACGAGTTGCATATTGACGGAACACCACATCAATTATTTAGTTCGATCTCGTTTATGTACCCCAACAATATTAAATGTTGATTAACATGGCAAGAGGGTGAAGCAAATGTAAACTACCTATCTTGTCAAGGTTAAATGAGGCCGGAAGCAACGAACAACAATTCCGGAAACTGCTCATATGCATATATTAGGTTTGGTACTGTTCTGCCCTAAACATTATTTTAGAGTTGTTAAACATGCAAGATGAGTGCACCATGTTAAACTAGGCATTTTTCTACCCCATTTACATATAAAGATTATTTAAATCGGAGCTACGGTTATTTAGTTATGAATTAAATCATTTCAACATGGCATAGGAGCAAAATTTAAACAAACGTCATTTTAGACATTTCAAACATAGATGAAAGTTGGATATTATTAATCTACACAAAATTCTGAGCAAGTTTCATATGTAAAACATTTTAATCTGATGCACGGTTAGTGAGTTATTAAATGCATGAACTAGGGGGACTATTCTGCAAAACTGGCGATCTCTGGATAAATAGGAAAAACGTTCAGGCAGAAAAAAATATAGAGCTGGGCCGAAACTGGCCGGCCCAACGAGAGAGAGAAAAAAAGGAGGGGGCGGTGGCCTCACCCAAGTGGGCTCGGCCCAGGAAGGGAGGGAGTGGCACGCCGAGGGAGGCCGGCTGGAGCTGGGCTGAAGGCGGGGCGCTGGCCCGCGCGGGGGTGAGGTCAACGGGCAAGGGGAGCGAGCGGCTCCTCTGCTCGCTCCCGAGCGGTCATGGCGGCGGCGCACGACAGGGCCGGCGAGGGTGGAGGTCAGGGACGACGGAACGGGCAGATCAGGCCGGGAACTGGTGGATCCGGCCCTCGGCGGCGGAGGACGGTGTACTAGGCGACCCGAGGCTACATGGCGGGGTTGCCCTGCGAAGAAGAGAGAGAGAGAGGACATGAGAGAGAGCACGGGGAGGACGGGAAGAAGGCCAGACGGCGAGGCTCTAGCCTGAGAGATCAACGGCGGCGACACAGCGGGCCCCGGCGACGAGCTGCATCATCGAGGGGCTCCTCCCCTCGAGCGGAACCTGAAGCAAGAGCGGTGGCGGGGATCCGGGCCTGCGCGGGTCTCAGATGGGCTCAGCGGGCTGCGGCGAAGTGGGGCGGCGCACAGGCTAAGGTGGCGGGCGCCGATTGGGTGAGGGCAGCGATGTGATGATGTGGCGGCCTGCTATTGGCCGGAGCGACATGGCAGGAGGCGGCGGACGCGTCCGGCGGCGGAGTGGACATGTCCGGCGGCGCTGAGGGAGGAGTTTTAGGGTTTCAGGGAAAAGATCCGAAAACGAAAATGAAGGGGTCTATTTATAGAGGTAGAGGGAGCTAGGAAGCTCCAAATGAGGTGCGGTTTTCGGCCACGCGATCGTGATCGAACGACCGAGATGATGGAGCAGAGTTAGGTGGGTTTTGGGCCCAAATGGAAGGGTGTTGGACTGCAACACACACGAGGCCTTCTTGGTCCCTCGGTTAACCGTTGGAGTAACAAACGAAGTCCAAATGATACGAAACTTGACAGGCGGTCTACCGGTAGTAAACCAAGGCCGCTTGAAAAGTCTCGGTCCAATCCGGAAATGTTTAATCCCCACACAAGAAAGAAAGGTAGAAATGACCACCGGAGGAGAACGGAACACCGGATTGCAAAACGGACAATGGGGAAAATGCTCGGGCCATGAGACGAACACGTATGCAAATGAAATGCACATGATGACATGATATGCAATGCATGACACGCAAGCAATGACAAGGCAACAACAGCGAAAAACTGGACGACGCCTGGCACATCGGTCTCGGGGCGTTACAACTACCGTCAATCAAAGCAAGATAAGATGCATAAAAGATAAACATCACATGCAATCAATATAAGTGATATGATATGGCCATCATCATCTTGTACTTGTGATCTCCATCTCCGAAGTACCGTCATGATCACCATCGTCACCGGCGCGACACCTTGATCTCCATCGTAGCATCGTTGTCGTCTCGCCAATCTTATGCTTCCACGACTACCGCTACCTCTTAGTGATAAAGTAAAGCATTACAGCGCGATTGCATTGCATACAATAAAGCGACAACCATATGGCTCCTGCCAGTTGCCGATAACTTGGTTACAAAAACATGATCATCTCATATTAGCATCATGTCTTGACCATATCACATCACAACATGCCCTGCAAAAACAAGTTAGACGTCCTCTACTTTGTTGTTGCAAGTTTTACGTGGCTGCTACGGGCTTAGCAAGAACCTTTCTTACCTACGCATCAAAACCACAATGATAGTTTGTCAAGTTGGTGATGTTTTAACCTTCGCAAGGACCGGGTGCATGTAGCCACACTCGATTCAACTAAAGTTGGAGAAACTGACACCCGCCAGCCACCTGTGTGCAAAGCATGTCGGTAGAACCAGTCTCGCGTAAGCGTACGCGTAATGTCGGTCCGGGCCGCTTCATCCAACAATACCGCCGAACCAAAGTATGACATGCTGGTAAGCAGTATGACTTATATCACCCACAACTCACTTGTGTTCTACTCGTGCATATAACATCAACGCATAAACCTGGCTCTGATACCACTGTTGGGGAACGTAGTAATTTCAAAAAAAAATCCTACGCACACGCAAGATCATGGTGATGCATAGCAACGAGAGGGGAGAGTGTTGTCTACGTACCCTCATAGACCGGCAACGGAAGAATTGACACAACATAGAGGAAGTAGTCGTACGTCTTCCCGATCCGACCAATCCAAGTACCGAACGTACGGGACCTCCGAGTTCTGCACACGTTCAACTCGGTGACGTCCCTCGAGCTCCGATCCAGCCGAGTGTTGAGGGAGATTTTCGTCAGCACGAAGGCGTGATGATAGTGATGATGTTCTACCGACGCAGGGCTTCGTCTAAGCACCGCTACGATATGACCGAGGTGGAATATGGTGGAAGGGGGCCCCGCACATGGCTAAGGAACGATCACAAAGATCAACTTGTGTGTCATGGGGTGCCCCACTGCCCCCGTATATAAAGGAGGGAGGGGGAGGTGCGGCCGGCCCCTAGGGGTGCGCCTGGAGGAGTCCTACTCCCACCGAGAGTAGGACTCTCCCCTCTTGCCTTGTTGGAGAAGGAAAGGGGGAGGGGGAAATAGGAAAGGGGGTGTCGGTGTCAAAACTGGCGGATCTCGGGTAGGGGGTCCCGAACTGTGCGTCTAGGCCGGATGGTAACAGGAGGCAAGGGACACGAAGTTTTACCCAGGTTCGGGCCCTCTCGATGGAGGTAAAACCCTACGTCCTGCTTGATTAATATTGATGATATGGGTAGTACAAGAGTAGATCTACCACGAGATCAAAGAGGCTAAACCCTAGAAGCTAGCCTATGGTATGATTGTTGATGTGTATGTTGTCCTACGGACTAAAACCCTCCGGTTTATATAGACACCGGAGAGGGTTAGGGTTACATAGAGTCGGTTACAATGGTAGGAGATCTGAATATCCGTATCACCAAGCTTGCCTTCCACGCCAAGGAAAGTCCCTTCCGGACACGGGACGAAGTCTTCAATCTTGTATCTTCATAGTCCAGGAGTCCGGCTGAAGTTATAGTCCGACTATCCGAACACCCCCTAATCTGGGACTCCCTCGGTAGCCCCTGAACCAGGCTTCAATGACGACGAGTCCAGCGCGCAAATTGTCTTCGGCATTGCAAGGCGAGTTCCTCCTCCAAGTACTTCATAGAAGACTTTAAACACAAAGATAGTGTCCGGCTCTGCAAAATAAGTTCTCCACATATTGCCATAGAGAGAATAATATTTACACCAATGTAATCTGCTGACGTATCCTGTAGTGTGACACACCACGGCCAAGCCTTTATCCGAGTCGTTTCATTATCCCACCTCCGCGCATCATGCGAGGCGGTTTCCTTGGCACGTCTTGTCAAAGCAGAGATTGTGTCCCCTTATTCCGGGATTCTCATCAATACGGGCGTGGGTAACCCAACCGCGCCCTAGATTACGCGCTTGGAGATAAGCGAGTTTTACCAGGCTGGTGGGGACACGCGGTTGCGTCCACCCATATAAGGGGATAAGGATCCACCTTTTCACCTACGCCTTCTTCCTCCTTTGCCTATCCATTTTCGCGCACTCGAGCTCCAGCGCCCAAGTCCGCACTCCCCACCTCAACCTCCTCCAGCCATGTCCGGAGCGGGAGGCAAGTGGATGGTCTCCTCCATCACGGAGGGACACATCAAAAAGTTGAGGAAGGCCGGATACCTGTCTAGCGACATCGCGCACCGGCTTCCCGAAAAGGGGCAGCTCATCCCCACCCCTAGGCCCCATGAGAGGGTGGTATTCCTCCCCCATTTCCTCCACGGACTCGGCTTCCCTCTGCATCCATTTGTCCGGGGGCTCATGTTCTACTACGGCCTGGATTTCCACAATCTGGCCCCGAACTTCATCCTCAACATCTCGGCGTTATCGTCATGTGCGAGGCCTTCCTCCGCATCCGCCCCCATTTCGGCCTATGGCTCAAGACTTTCAACGTCAAGCCGAAGGTGGTGCGTGGCAGCCAGGCGGAGTGCGGCGGTGCCGTGGTGGGCAAGATGGCCAACGTCCTATGGCTCGAGGGCTCCTTTGTGGAGACCCTGAAGGGGTGGCAATCGTGGTGGTTTTACGTCACCGAGCCGCGCGACGCCGAATGGGTCGCGCCCCCTGAGTTTCGATCCGGCCCCCCTACGCGGCTCACCTCCTGGAAGGAGACGGACCTGTCTTGGGGTAAAAAGGAGAGCTGACCGGACTCCAAACATGCATCCAAACCCTGGTGGACAAGAAGCTCAAGCTTGTCAACGTAGTCCAGGTGATGCTCATCCGCCTGATCCTCCCGTGTCAACAACGGGCCTTCAACCTGTGGGAGTTCGACCCGGCGCAACACCAAACTCTAAACAGGCTCTTCGACACGACGTACGAAGATGCCTGGAGGATGCTTTTCAAGGGCGCCGAGGCTCCCCATCCGCTACCAAGGATCGCGGATTCAGTACACAGCATCACGCTCATGCGGTAAGCTGTTATATTTCCTTCTACAGGGTATTTAGGCTATCATAGTTTGACTCCATGCAGGATCTAAGCTCCCTTACCTTTGACAGGATTGGCAAGTGACGTCCGGACAGATCAACTGTCCGGCTCCTTTGCCCGAAGGCCCAGCATACGCTCGCTTGGCGAAGCTGCTGGTTCCGGCACCCTATGTGGTGCCGGAGAAGAAGGCCGTGAAAAGGGCCACGGGGACTCGAAAGAGTGCCCGGCACCAGAAGGTGTCGGATGGTCCCGAAGCGCCTTCCTCTCGTGAAGACGAGGAGGAAGAAGAAGAAACCTCTCCCCCTCTAGCAGGAGGAGAGAAGAAAAGGAAGTCCGCCCTCTCTGAGGAGGCCGAAGGGTCCAAGAAGGGGAAAACCCTTCCTCCGGACTACTCCACCGACGCCGACGACGGCGGAGAGGAGTGGCAGCCCAGGAAGAAGCCCCTGGAAAAATCGTAAGTATCCAGATACCGGAGTAATTCATAGTATTCATTTATTGCACAGCTTTCCCTTATGTCGAATATGTTTATGCAGCCCACCCAAAGACCGGCTCGACGCGTCATCGAGCGGCTCACTGGAGTCGTCAGATGTGAACTCGCTTCCGACGGCTTCCTCCCCTCGTCGTACGGACGACACTGAGGTGTTGTCCCAACAGGCTCCAAGCAGGGAGGAGGTGGTGCTGGAGGCGCCGCAAGGCGACCTCCCGGACTCCAGGAGTAAAGGGGATGAAACCCCCTGTGCTCCAAGTCTGGCTCCAGGCCGGACACCGCTCCGGAACCTTCAAAGGTTCTGGAGTCCGGCGGGGGACCTCCTTCCAAGAGGAGCAAGTCCACCGTGTCGGCGGCCCCGTCCAACCGGAGGCGCCGGACAATATGTTGGAGGCACTCCAAGGCGCCTCCATCGACGAGGAGCACCGCACTATTATGAGTGTGGTGGTCCAGAAGGTTTAGTCCGCTAAGAGCAGACTGACTGAAGCTTGTACAAGCCTTTTGACAGACTTTGAGGTAAGTAAACAATGTGTAAATAATATTACCGCATAGACAGTAGCCCCTGATGCTCTGTTGGGCGTTCGGGAAGAAAAGCTGAATAGAGGATCAAAGAATTCGCAGGAGTCTAACAAAAGGAGTCAATATGCGTATGTAGGCTTCTCTGCTGGTGTCCGCCGCACTGACTGCGGAAGTGGACGTGCTAAAGCAGAGCCTCGAGAAGTCCGAGCAGGAGCTCGGGTGTGCCAAGAAGCAGCTCGAGGAGAAGGAGGGTAAGAAATACCTTGTTTGAATATATATAAAAAAGGGGTGCAATTGCAAGAAATGACAGGATTAACATGGCTATTGTAGGGGCCACGTCTGAGGTGGTGACCCTTAAGAAAGCGCTGCTCGAGGCCGAGAAGAGTGCGGCCGCGGAGCGCACCTAGCGGGAGAAGTATGAGGCCGAGGTTGGCAAGGTGCGGCAAGAGCTCCAGGTTCTCATGAAGAAACATGAGAGTTTGGAGCTTGACTCGAAGACGCGAGCGTCCGAGCTCGCAGCGGCTATTGAAAATGCCAAGTCTGCCAAGACCGAATCCCAGAAGACCCTCCAGGAGTTGGATGAGGTGAAGAAGATAGCGGCGGGTAAGGCATTCTTTATGCAAAGAAAACATATAAACGTGAGCTACTTGATACTTACCCGAATCCGGAGCTCTCCAGGAGCATTTGCAGATCTTCCCCAGAGTGTATCCGATGCCGCCGCATTCTATCGAGCCATGGAGGGTGGCTCGACAGAGAAGGTGTTCTGGTCTCAGTATGCTGAGGCCGGACACCCCGTGCCCCTGAGCGACCAGCTGAAGCAACTGGTCGAGCTACACAGGGCGGCTGAACAGGCCATGAAGGGCCTCCTAGTTCGGCTGTGGCCTGGAGAGACTCTGCTTGGGAGCTATTTCGGGCTGGTGCGGCGGCTGGTGGAGGCCTGTCCAAGGCTCGAAGTCATCAAGCGCTCCGTCTGCATTGAAGGTGCCCGTAGGGCCTTTGCCCGTGCTAAGGTGCATTGGGGCAGGATGGATGCTGAGAAGCTTGTGACGGACGGGCCACCACTGGGGAAAGAGCATCGCAAGCCCGAAAATTACTATAGGGATGTTCTGAAGGGTGCCCGCCTTATGGCGGATGAATGTACTAGGGGTGTAATTTTTTAGTAAAACTCGCTCGTTTTTGTCCTGTGTGCTGAAAACTTGTTCATATGCGCGGAGCAATGCTGTTTGAATTTAAAATATTACCTTCTGTGTGGCTGTTTATCAATACTGAGAGATGGCGAGTCGTCGGCTTCTGCCCCCGTGCCGCTAGTGCTGGGGTGTTCGGGGATGAACCTGGGCGCTCTTTTTCCCATATTTGGGTCCTTCGAGGGAGGCGCTTGAAGGAAATATGCCCTAGAGGCAATAATAAAGTTATTATTTATTTCCTTATATCATGATAAATGTTTATTATTCATGCTAGAATTGTATTAACCGGAAACATAATACATGTGTGAATACATAGACAAACAAAGTGTCACTAGTATGCCTCTACTTGACTAGCTCATTAATCAAAGATGGTTATGTTTCCTAACCATGAACAAAGGAGTTGTTATTTTATTAACGGGATCACATCATTAGAAGAATGATGTGATTGACATGACCCATTCCATTAGCTTAGCACCCGATTGTTTAGTATGTTGCTATTGCTTTCTTCATGACTTATACACGTTCCTATGACTATGAGATTATGCAACTCCCGTTTGCCAGAGGAACACTTTGTGTGCTACCAAACGTCACAACGTAACTGGGTGATTATAAAGGTGCTCTATAGGTGTCTCCAAAGGTACATGTTGGGTTGCCGTATTTCGAGATTAGGGTTTGTCACTCCGATTGTCGGAGAGGTATCTCTGGGCCCTCTCAGTAATGCACATCACATAAGCCTTGCAAGCATTGCAGCTAATGAGTTAGTTGTGAGATGATGTATTACGGAACGAGTAAAGAGACTTGCCGGTAACGAGATTGAACTAGGTATTGAGATACCGACGATCGAATCTCGGGCAAGTAACATACCGATGACAAAGGGAACAACATATGTTGTTATGCGGTCTGACCGATAAAGATCTTCATAGAATATGTGGGAGCCAATATGAGCATCCAGGTTCCGCTATTGGTTATTGACCAGAGACGTGTCTCGGTCATGTCTACATTGTTCTCGAACCCGTAGGGTCCACACGCTTAAGGTTTCGATGACATTTATATTATGAGTTTATGAGTTTTGATGTATCAAAGGAGTTCGAAGTCCCGGATGAGATCGGGGACATGACGAGGAGTCTCGAAATGGTCGAGACGTAAATATCGATATATTGCACGACTATATTCAGACATCGGAAAGGTTCCGAGTGATTCGAGTATTTTTCGGAGTGCCGAAGAGTTACGGGAATTCGTCGGGGAGTATATGGGCCTTATTGGGCTTTAGGGGAAAGAGATAGGAGAGGTTGGGCACCCCCCCCCCCAAGGCCTAGTCTGAATTGGACTAGGGGGAAGGGCTGCGCCCCCTCCTTCCTTCTCTTCTCCTTTCCCTTGCCTTGACTCCTACTCCTACTACATGGAAGGACTCCTAGTTGGACTAGGAAAGGGGGAATCCTACTCCCGGTGGGAGTAGGACTCCCCTAGGGCGCGCCATAGAGAGGGCCGGCCCTCCCCTCCTCCATTCCTTTATATACGGGGGCAGGGGGCACCCCATAGACACACAAGTTGATCCACGTGATCGTTTTCTTAGCCGTGTGCGGTGCCCCCTTCCACCATAATCCTCGATAATATTGTAGTGGTGCTTAGGCGAAGCCCTGCGACAGTTGAACATCAAGATCGTCACCATGCCGTCGTGCTGATGGAACTCTTCCCCGACATTTTGCTGGATCGGAGTCCGGGGATCGTCATCAAGCTGAACATGTGCTGAAACTCGGAGGTGCTGTAGTTTCGGTGCTTGGATCGGTCGGATCGTGAAGACGTGCGACTACATCAACCGCGTTGATATAACGCTTCCGCTGTCGGTCTACAAGGGTACGTAGATCACACTCTCCCCTCGTTGCTATGCATCACCATGATCTTGCGTGTGCGTAGGAATTATTTTGAAATTACTACGTTCCCCAACAGTGGCATCCGAGCCTAGGTTTTATGCGTTGATGTTATGCACGAGTAGAACACAAGTGAGTTGTGGGTGATATAAGTCATACTGCTTACTAGCATGTCATACTTTGGTTCGGCGGTACTGTTGGATGAAGCGGCCCAGACCGACATTACGCGTACGCTTACGCGAGACTGGTTCTACCGACGTGCTTTGCACACAGGTGGCTGGCGGGTGTCAGTTTCTCCAACTTTAGTTGAACCGAGTGTGGCTACGCCCGGTCCTTGCGAAGGTTAAAACAGAACCAACTTGACAAACTATCGTTGTGGTTTTGATGCGTAGGTAAGAACGGTTCTTGCTCAGCCCGTAGCAGCCACGTAAAACTTGCAACAACAAAGTAGAGGACATCTAACTTGTTTTTGCAGGGCATGTTGTGATGTGTTATGGTCAAGACGTGATGAGATATAAGTTGTTGTATGAGATGATCATGTTTTCTTGAAGTTATTGACAACTGGCAAAATCCTTATGGTTGTCTCTCTATTGCATAAGATGCAAGCGCCAAATAATTGCTTTACTTTATCGCTATGCGATAGCAATAGTTGCAAGAGAAATTGTTGGCTAGACGACCATGTAACTACACATTGATATAGATCAAGATGATGGAGATCATGGTGTCATGCTGGTGATGATAGAGATCATAACAGTACTTTGGAGATGGAGATCAAAGGCGCAAGATGATCATGGCCATATCATGTCACATATTTTGATTGCATATGATGTTTATCTTTTATGCATCTTATCTTGCTTTAGTTGACGGTAGCATTATAAGATGATCCCTCACTAAATTTCAAGATAAAAGTGTTCTCCCTGAGTATGCACCGTTGCCAAAGTTCGTCATGCCCAGACACCACCTGATGATCGGGTGTGATAAGCTCTACGTCCATCTACAACGGGTGCAAGGCAGTTTTGCACACACGGAATACTCAGGTTAAACTTGACGAGCCTAGCATATGCAGATATGGCCTCGGAACACTGAGACCGAAAGGTTGAGCATGAATCATATAGTAGATATGATCAACATAATGATGTTCACCATTGAAAGCTATTCCATTTCACATGATGATCAGTTATGGTTTAGTTGATTTGGATCACGTGATCACTTAGATGATTAGAGGGATGTCTATCTAAGTGGGAGTTCTTAAGTAATATGATTAATTGAACTTTAATTTATCATGAACTTAGTCCTGGTAGTATTAGCATATCTATGTTGTAGATCAATAGCTCGCGTTGTTGCTTTCATATGTTTATTTTGATATGTTCCTAGAGAAAATTGTGTTGAAAGATGTTAGTAGCAATGATGCGGATTGGATCCATGATCTTAGGTTTATCCTCATTGCTGCACAGAAGAATCATGTCCTTGATGCACCGCTAGGTGACGGACCTATTGCAGGAGCAGATGCAGACGTTATGAATGTTTGGCTAGCTCAATATCATGACTACTTGATAGTTTAGTGCACCATACTTAAACGGCTTAGAATCGGGACTTCAAAGACGTTTTGAACATCATGGACCATATGAGATGTTCCAGGAGTTGAAGTTAATATTTCAAGCAAATACCCGAGTTGAGAGATATGAAGTTTCCAACAAGTTCTATAGCTAAAAGATGGAGGAGAATCGCTCAACTAGTGAGCATGTGCTCAGATTGTCTGGGTACTACAATTGCTTGAATCAACTGGGAGTTAATCTTCCAGATAAGATAGTGATTGACAGAATTCTCTAGTCACCATCACCAAGTTAGTAGAACTACGTGATGAACTATAGTATGCAAGGGATGACAAAAACGACTCCCGAGCTTTTCATGATGATGAAATCAATGAAGGTAGAAATCAAGAAAGAGCATCAAGTGTTGATGGTTGACAAGACCACTAGTTTCAAGAAAAGGGCAAAGGGAAGAAGGGGAACTTCAAGAAGAATGGCAAGCAAGTTGCTACCCAAGTGAAGAAGCCCAAATCTGATCCTAAGCATGAGACTAAGTGCTTCTACTGCAATGGGACTGATCACTGGAAACGGAACTACCCCAAGTGATTGGCGGATAAGAAGGATGGCAAAGTGAACATAAGTATATTTAATATACATGTTATTGATGTGTGCTTTACTAGTGTTTATAGCAACCCCTTAGTATTTGATACTAGTTTAGTTACTATGATTAGTAACTCGAAACGGGAGTTGCAGAATGAACAGAGAGTAGTTAAGGGTGAAGTGACGATGTGTGTTGGAAGTGGTTCCAAAATTGATATGATCATCATCGCACACTCCCTATACTTTCGGGATTAGTGTTGAACCTAAATAAGTGTTATTTGGAGTTTGCGTTGAAGCATGAATATGATTTTATCATGTTTATTGCAATACGGTTATTCATTTAAGTAAGGAATAAATTGTTGTTCTGTTTACATGAATAAAACCTTTTATGGTTACACACCCAATGAAAATGGTTCGTTGGATCTCGATCGTAGTGATACACATATTCATAAATATTGAAACCAAAAGATGCAAAGTTAATAATGATAGTGCAACTTATTTGTAGCACTACTGTTTAAGTCATATTGGAGTAAAGCACATGAAGAAACTCCATACTGATGGGCTTTTGGAATCACTTGATTATGAATCAGTTGATGCTTGCGAACCATGCCTCATGGGCAAGATGACTAAGACTCCGTTCTTCGGAACAATGGAGCGAGCAACAGATTTGTTGGAAATCATACATACTGATGTATGTGGTCCGATGAATATTGAGGCTCGCGACAGGTATCATTATTTTCTGATCTTCACAGATGATTTGAGCAGATATGAGTATATCTACTTGATGAAACACAAGTATGAAATATTTGAAAAGTTCAAAGAATTTCAGAGTGAAGTGGAGAATCATCGTAACAAAAATAAAAGTTTCTACGATATGATCGCGGAAATAAAATATTTGAGTTACGAGTTTGGCCTTCAGTTAAAACAATGTGAAATAGTTTCACTACTCACGCCACCTGGAACACCACAGTGTAATGGTGTGTCCGAACATCAAAACTGTGCTTTATTAGATATGGTGCGATCTATGATGTCTCTTACCGATTACCACTATCGTTTTGGGGTTATGCATTAGAGACAGCTACATTCACGTTAAATTGGGCACCATCTAAATCCGTTGAGACGACACCGTATGAACTATGGTTTGGCAAGAAACCTAAGCTGACGTTTCTTAAAGTTTGAGGTTGCAATGCTTATGTGAAAAAGTTTCAACTTGATAAGCTCAAACCTAAATCGGAGAAGTGCGTCTTCATAGGATACCCAAAAGAAAATGTTGGGTACACCTTCTATCACAGATCCGGAGGCAAGTTATTCATTGCTGAGAATGGATCCTTTCTAGAGAAGGAGTTTCTCTCAAAAGAAGTGAGCGGGAGGAAAGTAGAAAACTTGATAAGGTAATTGTACCTGCTCCCTTATTGGAAAGTAGTTCATCACAGAAATCTGTTCCTGTGACTACTAGACCGATTAGTGAGGAAGCTAATGATGATGATCATGTAACTTCGGATCAAGTTACTACCGAACCTCGTAGGTAAACCAGAGTGAGATCCGCACCGGAGTGGTATGGTAATCCAGTTCTGGAGGTCATGTTACTTGACCATGACGAGCCTACGAACTATGAGGAAGCGATGATGAGCCCAGATTCCGCGAAATGGCTTGAGGCCATGAAATCTGAGATGAGATCCATGTATGAGAACAAAGTATGGACTTTGATTGACTTGCCCAATGATCGGCGAGCCATTGAGATTAAATGGATCTTCAAGAGGAAGACGGACGCTAATAGTAGTGTTACTATCTACAAAGCTAGACTTGTCGAAAAAGGTTTTTGACAAAGTTCAAGGTGTTGACTACGATGAGATTTTCTCACTCGTATCGATGCTTAAAGTCTGTCCGAATCATGTTAGCAATTGCCGCATTTTATGAAATCTGGCAAATGGATAACAAAACTGCAATCCTTAATGGATTTCTTAAAGAAGAGTTGTATATGATGCAACCAGAAGGTTTTGTCAATCCTAAAGGTGTTAACAAAATATGCAAGCTCCAACGATCCATCTATGGACTGGTGCAAGCATCTCGGAGTTGGAATATACGCTTTGATAAGCTGATCAAAGCATATAGTTTTATACAGACTTGCGGTGAAGCATGTATTTACAAGAAAGTGAGTGGGAGCACTACAGCATTTCTGATAAGTATATGTGAATGACATATTGTTGATCAGAATTAATGTAGAATTATTCTACAAAGCATAAAGGAGTGTTTTGAAAGAAGTTTTTCAAAGAAAGACCTCGGTGAAGCTGCTTACATATTAAGCATCAAGATCTATAGAGATAGATCAAGACGCTTGATAAGTTTTTTCAATGAGTACATACCTTGACAATTTTTTGAAGTAGTTCAAAAATGGAACAGTTAAAGAAAGAGTTCTTGGCTGTGTTACAAGGTGTGAAATTGAGTAAGACTCAAAGCCCGACCACGGCAGAAGATAAAAAGAGAATGAAAGTCATTCCCTATGCCTCAGCCATAGGTTTTATAAAGTATGTCATGCTGTGTACCAGATCTATTGTATACCCTACACTGTGTTAAGCAAGGGAGTACAATAGTGATCTAAGAGTACATCACTGGACATTGGTTAAAATTATCCTTAGTGGAATAAGGAAATATTTCTTGATTATGGAGGTGACAAAAGGTGCGTCGTAAAAAGGTTACATCGATACAAGTTTTGACACAGATCTGGATGACTCTAAGTCTCGATCTAGATACATATTGAAAGTGGGATCAATTAGCTAGAGTAGCTCCGTGCAGAGCATTGTAGACATAGAATTCGCAAAATACTTACGGATCTGTATGTGACAGACCCGTTGACTAAAATTATCTCACAAGCAAAACATGATCACACCTTAGTACTCTTTGGGTGTTAATCACATAAACGATGTGAACTAGATTACTGACTCTAGTAAACCTTTTGGGTATAGGTCACATGACGATGTGAACTATGGGTGTTAATCACATGGAGATGTGAACTCTTGATGTTGAATCACATGGCGATGTGAACTAGATTATTGACTCTAGTGCAAGTGGGAGACTCAAGGAAATATGCCCTAGAGGCAATAATAAAGTTATTATTTATTTCCTTATATCATGATAAATGTTTATTATTCATGCTAGAATTGTATTAACCGGAAACATAATACATGTGTGAATACATAGACAAACAGAGTGTCACTAGTATGCCTCTACTTGACTAGCTCATTAATCAAAGATGGTTATGTTTCCTAACCATGAACAAAAGAGTTGTTATTTGATTAACGGGATCAGCTCATTAGAAGAATGATGTGATTGACATGACCCATTCCATTAGCTTAGCACCCGATCGTTTAGTATGTTGCTATTGCTTTCTTCATGACTTATACATGTTCCTATGACTATGAGATTATGCAACCCCCGTTTGCCGGAGGAACACTTTGTGTGCTACCAAACGTCACAACGTAACTGGGTGATTATAAAGGTGCTCTACAGGTGTCTCCAAAGGTACATGTTGGGTTGCCGTATTTCGAGATTAGGATTTGTCACTCCGATTGTCGGAGAGGTATCTCTGGGCCCTCTCGGTAATGCACATCACATAAGCCTTGCAAGCATTGCAAATAATGAGTTAGTTGCGAGATGATGTATTACGAAACGAGTAAAGAGACTTGCCGGTAACGAGATTGAACTAGGTATTGAGATACCGACGATCGAATCTCGGGCAAGTAACATACCGATGACAAAGGGAACAACGTATGTTGTTATGCGGTCTGAGCGATAAAGATCTTCGTAGAATATGTGGGAGCCAATATGAGCATCCAGGTTCCGCTATTGGTTATTGACCGGAGACGTGTCTCGGTCATGTCTACATTGTTCTCGAACCCGTAGGGTCCGCACGCTTAAGGTTTCGATGACAGTTATATTATGAGTTTATGAGTTTTGATGTACCGAAGGAGTTTGGAGTCCCGGATGAAATCGGGGACATGACGAGGAGTCTCGAAATGGTCTAGACGTAAAGATCAATATATTGGACGACTATATTCGGACATCGGAAAGGTTCCGAGTGATTCGAGTATTTTTTGGAGTACCGGAGAGTTACGGGAATTCGCCGGGGAGTATATGGGCCTTATTGGGCTTTAGGGGAAAGAGATAGGAGAGGTTGGGCACCCCCCCCCCCAAGGCCTAGTCCGAATTGGACTAGGGGGAAGGGCTGCGCCCCCTCCTTCCTTCTCTTCTCCTTTCCCTTGCCTTGACTCCTACTCCTACTACATGGAAGGACTCCTAGTTGGACTAGGAAAGGGGGAATCCTACTCCCGGTGGGAGTAGGACTCCCCTAGGACGCGCCATAGAGAGGGCCGGCCCTCCCCTCCTCCACTCCTTTATATACGGGGGCAGGGGGCACCCCATAGACACACAAGTTGATCCACGTGATCGTTTTCTTAGCCGTGTGCGGTGCCCCCTTCCACCATAATCCTCGATAATATTGTAGTGGTGCTTAGGCGAAGCCCTGCGACAGTTCAACATCAAGATCGTCACCACGCCATCGTGCTGACGGAACTCTTCCCCGACACTTTGCTGGATCGGAGTCCGAGGATCGTCATCGAGTTGAACGTGTGCTGAAACTCGGAGGTGTCGTAGTTTCGGTGCTTGGATCGGTCGGATCGTGAAGACGTACGACTACATCAACCACGTTGATATAACGCTTCTGCTGTCGGTCTACAAGGGTACATAGATCACACTCTCCCCTCGTTGCTATGCATCACCATGATCTTGCGTGTGCGTAGGAATTTTTTTGAAATTACTACGTTCCCCAACAGCGCTCAGCCCAATGGAAAGGCAATCGGAGTATAATGCGTGTACACTCTCACTTAGCCATAGAATTCTATAATTTAAATTTCGGCGAAGCCCCTAGTATTCGGAAGACCGAGTTCGGGGCGCTATCCACGCCTTGGCCGGACAGAGCCGACTCCTCGCCCTAAGCGGCATAAGTCTTTAGAGACTCGAAAAAACCTCTCAAACAGTGACCAGCTCTCGCTTC
This sequence comes from Triticum dicoccoides, assembly GCF_002162155.2. Lineage (NCBI taxonomy): Eukaryota > Viridiplantae > Streptophyta > Magnoliopsida > Poales > Poaceae > Triticum > Triticum dicoccoides. The sequence goes on along the minus strand of NC_041386.1, from coordinate 503,957,885 downwards.
ATCATGACAGTCAGTTTTAGCTTTCTCCATTGAGGTGCTCGGCCCAGCTCAACTGGGGCACAATCACAGTAGTTCTCCTAGTGCTACCTTAGCCGATATAGCGGAACTTAAGGCACCAAAACATAGGAGCCGGGCAAACCCAACTATTGACCCAAGACATGATTTGGAGCCGATGCATATAATGCTATAAGTTCGGGGTGTCGCACTTGTGAAAGTGTTCGGACTTCTCACACCATATTGAGGGATACTGAAGCCCCTAGCATATTTTGGACGTACCAAATTGTACGGGAGCAACATGTCATTAAGGAACATATATTTATAAAGAGGTAATGCAAAAATAGACAAAAGTTGTGCATTGTTTATTAAAAATAGTTGCGATCAAAGCAGAACGATACAAGTAATGCGATAAAAAAAAGTTGGACTATTTAACATGTCTGCTCCTGGGGCAAGCTGCGGAATAGTATGCGAAACAGGTATACTGCTCGTGATAGAGGCCACCTGAGAGTTTCGTAATGCGGCATGGCTTGTCTACTTCCCTGGTTCTTGCATCATTTGTGCGGCAGGCCTTCCGAAGAGTAGAGTCCTGGAAGTAAGAGAAAAAGTAAAAAATCGGAAGCCCCGGTGCGGTTTAAGCCGTGTTTTGGGCGTGTCGTGATGGTGCCCCTCCCCCTATGCCCATGGTATGTCTAGAGCGTAGATATGTACGCGAAGTACTAGTGTCGCCTTTTTGCGAGGGTTGGGGTTGGGGCCGCATTGCTACGCCTGCTCGGAACGTGCCAGGCGGTCTTGTTGTGGGTTACTCCGGGCGCGCTTGACGGTGTCCGGACGTTTAATGGCCGGACTGGAGAATTGCCTGGAGAGGCTGCTTTGTACTTCCGCTGCAAGGGCCGCCGTGTGCTCCTCCGTTCAGAGGGAGCATTCGGTGTTTCCATTGACCGTAATTACTCCACGAGGGCCTGGCATCTTGAGCTTAAGGTATGCGTAGTGTGGTACCGCATTGAACTTGGCGAATGCGGTTCGTCCGAGCAGTGCATGATAGCCACTTCGGAATGGGACTATGTCGAAGATCAACTCCTCGCTTCGGAAATTATCCGGAGATCCGAAGACCACTTCAAGTGTGACCGAGCCTGTACAGTTGGCCTCTACACATGGTATTACGCCTTTAAAGGTCGTTTTGGTGGGCTTAATCCTCAATGGATCTATGCCCATTTTCCACACTGTATCCTGGTAAAGCAGGTTCAGGCTGCTGCCACCGTCCATAAGGACTCTAGTAAGATGAAATCCGTCAATAATTGGGTCTAGAACCAATGCGGCGAAACCGCCATGACGGATGCTAGTGGGATGGTCCCTTCAATCAAAGGTGATCGGGCAGGAGGACCATGGGTTGAACTTTGGGGCGACTGGCTCTACCGCGTATACGTCCCTTAACGCGTGCTTCCGCTCCCTTTTGGGGACGTGGGTTGCGTATATCATGTTCAGCGTCCACACTTGTGGGGGAAAACCCTTCTGTCTATTGTTGTTCGGCAGTCGGGGCTCCTCGTCGTCATCGCTATGCAGCCCCTTGTCTTCATTGTCGGCGTTTAATTTGCCTGCCTGCTTGAACACCCAAAAATCCCTGTTGGTGTGATTGGCCGGCTTTTCAGGGGTGCCATGTATTTGGCACAAGCGGTCAAGTATTTGGTCCAAGCTGGACGGGCCCCTAGGATTCCTTTTGAATGGTTTTTCTGCTGACCAGATTTAGAGCCTCTAAATCCGCCATTAACTGCCGTATCCTCAGCATTGTCGCCGTTAATGCGGCGCTTCTTCTTGTTGCGACGCAACCTACCACTAATGTCCCTGGTGTCCGAATTACCAGGGTTCTTGGTCATGTTGTTGCTACGAGCAAGCCAGCTGTCTTCTCCCGCGCAAAAGCGGGTCATGAGTGTCGTGAGTGCTGCCATAGATTTCGGCTTTTCCTGTCCGAGGTGCCGGGCCAGCCACTCGTCACGGATATTGTGCTTGAAGGTTGCTAGGGCCTTAGTGTCCGGACAGTCGACTATTTGATTTTTCTTTGTTAGGAACCGTGTCCAGAATTGTCTGGCCGATTCCTCTGGCTGCTGAATTACGTGACTTAGGTCATCGGCGTCTGGGGGTCGCACATAAGTGCCCTGGAAATTGTCGAGGAACGCGGCTTCGAGGTCCTCCCAACAACTGATTGATCCTGTTGGCAAGCTGTTAAGCCAATGCCGAGCTGGTCCTTTAAGCTTGAGCGGGAGGTATTTGATGGCGTGGAAATCATCACCGCGGGCCATGTGGATATGAAGGAGATAGTCCTCGATCCATACCGCAGGATCTGTTGTGCCATCATATGATCCGATGTTTACGGGTTTGAAACCCTCTGGGATTTGATGATCCATTATTTCATCTGTAAAGTATAGTGGGTGTGTGGCGCCTCTATACTGGGCGATATCATGATGTAGCTCCAATGAGCTTTGTCTACTGTGTTCGGCCCTGCCGAATTTCTGGCCGGCGTGACGGTTACCGTCTCGAGCCGTCGGGTGCCCACGCGATCCATAGATCGATCGTGTTTGCCTTGCCTTGTCCTCCAACATGTCTCGTAAGTCCGGCACATATTCCCATGCCTTGGTACGGGGTGCGGCTTGTGTGGAGGGCTGGGATGCCTCTCTGTCGCGGCCACGAGGTGTCGCGGCCACGAGGTGGCCGTTCGGCCGTATCAAGTGCTTCCTCCTCTAATCGGGGTAGCAACCTGCGCTTTGGGTAGCTCTTGGAGGGGCGTTCGAGTTTATGCTCTTCGGCCGCAAGGACTTCAGTCCATCTGTCAACCAACAAATCTTGATCAGCTCTGAGCTGTTGCTATTTTTTCTTGAGGCTTCTTGTCGTGGCCATAAGTCTGCGTTGAAAACGTTTTTGTTCGATGGGATCCTCTGGCACGACGAATTCGTCGTCGTCGAGGCTTGCCTCGTCTTCGGAGGGAGGCATATAATTATCGTCCTCGACCTCTCTGTCAGCTGATCCCTCATGAGGGATGGTTTCTCCATCCTCCTGTGCTACATCTTGCTGGAGGGGATTTTCTTCGGCACTTTCCGGGGTATTATTATCTCCCGTGCTAGAATCGTCGTGTTTTTTTGGAGGGATTTTGAGCGGCGCCGCTGACGCCGGCGCTTAGGCTATTTCTTGGAGGGGTCATCCTCCGCTGTTCCATCGCCATCTCCTTGTTTTGGGGTGTCCACCATGTATAAGTCATATGACGAGGTGACCTTCCAGGCCCTGGTAGGCGCTGGTGCTTCATCATCTCCTTCATTGGCGTCCATACCGTCGATGTCTTCGGAGTCGAAGTCGAGCATGTCGGTTAAGTCATCGACAGTGGCTACAAAGTGGGTGGTGGGTGGGCTTTGAATTTCTTCATCGTCTGTACCCCAACCTTGCTGACCGTAGTCCGGCCAGGGCTCTCCTGATAAAGAGAGAGACTTCAGTGACTTTAGGATATCGCCGAAAGGCGAGTGCTGAAAGATGTCTGCGGCAGTGAACTCCATGATCGGCGCCCAATCGGATTCGATTGGCAGGGGCGCGGAGGGTTCGGAGTCCGGAGAGGAGTCCAACTCCTTGGAGTCACGAGTCTCGCAGAATACGGGGCTGGTGTTTGGCTCAATCCCCGTTGGGATCGCAGCCCCCGAGGTGGCATCCAACCGCCCATCCTCGATCGACGCAGTTGGCTCCGAGCTAAGGGTCGGAGCCGGTGCGGGTGCGGCCTCCAGGGCACTGTTCAGCAGCAGAGTTAGATCATGCTCGTCGTGACAGTGCGGCGCGCTCGGCAGTGGCTCGAATCCGTCGAAGATCAAGTCCCCGTGGATGTCAGCCATGTAGTTTAAACTTCCAAATCTGACCTGACGGCCAAGGGCGTAGCTTTCGATCTGCTCCAAATGGCCAAGTGAATTGGCCCGCAGTGCGAAGCCGCCGAAGACGAAGATCTGTCCGGGGAGGAAGGTCTCACCCTGGACTGCATCGCTATTGATGATCGTAGGAGCCATCGGGCCTGACGGCGATGACACAGAGGAACTCTCAATGAAAGCACCAATGTTGGTGTCAAAACCGGCGGATCTCGGGTAGGGGGTCCCGAACTATGCGTCTAGGCCAGATGGTAACAGGAGGCAAGGGACACAAAGTTTTACCCAGGTTCGGGCCCTCTCGATGGAGGTAAAACCCTATGTCTTGCTTGATTAATATTGATGATATGGGTAGTACAAGAGTAGATCTACCACGAGATCAGAGAGGCTAAACCCTAGAAGCTAGCCTATGGTATGATTGTTGATGTGTATGTTGTCCTACGGACTAAAACCCTCCGGTTTATATAGACACCGGAGAGGGTTAGGGTTACATAGAGTCGGTTACAATGGTAGGAGATCTGAATATCCGTATCGCCAAGCTTGCCTTCTACGCCAAGGAAAGTCCCTTCCGGACACGGGACGAAGTCTTCAATCTTGTATCTTCATAGTCCAGGAGTCCGGCTGAAGGTATAGTCCGGCTATCCGTACACCCCCTAATACAGGACTCCCTCAGGGGGCGCCGCCCCCCCCCCCCTTCCTTGTCCTATTCGGACTAGGGGGGAGGGGGCACGCGGCCTGCCCTAGCCGTCCCTCCTCTTCTCCCTTAGGGCCCATTAACCCCCGCGGGGGTCCGGTAACCCCCCGGTACTCCGGTGAAATCCCGATTTCACCCGGAACAATTCTGATGTCCAAATATAGGCTTCCAATATATCAATATTTATGTCTCTACCATTTCGAGACGCCTCGTCATGTCCATGATCACATCCGAGACTCCGAACAACCTTCGGTACATCAAAACACAAAAACCCTAATTACGATCGTTGCCAAACTTTAAGCATCTGGACCCTACGGGTTCGAGAACTATGTAGACATGACCAAGACACGTCGCCGGTCAATAACCAATAGCGGAACCTGGATGCTCATATTGGCCCCTACATATTCTACGAAGATCTTTATCGGTCAGACCGCATAACAACATACGTTGTTCCCTTTGTCATCGTATGTTACTTGCCCGAGATTCGATCGTCGGTATCTCAATACCTAGTTCAATCTCGTTACCGGCAAGTCTCTTTACTTGTTCCGTAATACATCATCCCGCAACTAACTTATTAGTTGCAATGCTTGCAAGGCTTGAGTGATGTGCATTACCGAGAGGGCCTAGAGATACCCCTCCGACAATCGGAGTGACAAATTATAATCTCGAAATACGCCAACCCAACAAGTACCTTCGGAGACACCTATAGAGCACCTTTATAATCACCCAGTTACGTTGTGACGTTTGGTAGAACACAAAGTGTTCCTCCGGTAAACGGGAGTTGCATAATCTCATAGTCATAGGAATATCTATAAGTTATGAAGAAAGCAATAGCAACAAACTAAACAATCAAGTGCTAAGCTAATGGAATGGGTCAAGTCAATCACATCATTCTCCTAATGATGTGATCCCGTTAATCAAATGACAACTCATGTCTATGGCTAGGAAACATAACCATCTTTGATTAACGAGCTAGTCAAGTAGAGGCATACTAGTGACACTCTGTTTGTCTATGTATTCACACATGTATTATGTTTCCGGTTAATACAATTCTAGCATGAATAATAAACATTTATCATGATATAAGGAAATAAATAATAACTTTATTATTGCCTCTAGGGCATATTTCCTTCAAAAACAACATTTGAATGTACATAGTACGAGACTTAATATCGATGTTTCAATTTGGTGTACATTGTAAGATTTGAACTGAGGACCAGGCATACGGGTAATTATTTCGAATTCGTGCCATACTAAGTTTCGAAAAGTTGACATTGACTCAGTTTGTTGTGCTATTTTGTAGGTCATATGTTTGAATCCATCCAAAAGTTTTCTCACTACCATGGTGTTCATCATATACATATGAATTTGTATTAAAAAGTAGCATGGATACAGTGAAATGTGAAATCCACGTTAGAATTGGAGATCGCTACGTGACACACACTCTAATTCAAATAACTAACTACGTGACACACACTCTAATTCAAATAACTAATTACGTGACACACACTCTAATCCACGTTAGCGTGGGTACCGTTTTGATTTTTTTTTCAAATAACTCCTCATTAATTAATTTATAGTACTCCCTCTGTTCACTTTTATAAGACCTTGAAGACATTTTAGACAATGTGCAAAACAGTTCATTTTAAGTTGTCTGAAACGACTTACAAAAGTGAACGGATGGAGTATCTCATTTCGAATGACTAATTATTGTAAGGAATACATGGGCTTGGTAATACATACAGATTCGTTTGCAAATGAAAGAAGATTCGTTTGCATTCTCAAATGTAGGCGCACCAGGCAAACCAGGGTCATGTCCGGGTGGACGCTGCTTTGGTGCCTTAAGGCACCAAAGCATAGTCTTGTCGGGGTGGTCGCGTGTGTCGGACGGACGCGCAGCACCCAGCCACCCACCCCCCTCCCCC